>NC_057810.1:577729100-577793983 GCF_018294505.1 Triticum aestivum
GGACGTCGGGGCGACATCACAGAAAGGGCTTTAAATGAAATGCCACAGTCGGACGTCGGGCGACATCACAGAAAGGGCTTTAAAAGAAATGCCACAGTCGGACGTCGGGACGACATCACAGAAAGGGCTTTGAATCACAAGTAAATAATACTCATAATAAGCATTTAATTCATGAGAATAAATGGGTTAGTCCATCCACAAGAATATTCAATTAACCGGAATTAGCACTCATGCGAATCACCGGAGTCTCTGTCATCAAAACTGACATTGTTAGGACAAGATAATACGAATTTGGACATGGAATAGATGATTTGGAGGGATATATGACTCTGCAGAGTTTGTACAAAATTATTCCCACAGCCAACGGATTTCCGTAGTCATGAAGGACTAGTTCCGTTTATGGTATTTCGGAAGAAAACACAGCTAACCAGTACACACCCATCCTACCTCTCGATGCTAGGAATCACCCTAGACATCGTCCAAGAAAAACTTTTGAGACGGGGAGATCACAATCTCGAATAGCATGGGATCAAATTTATATACGCGCGCTCTAAGGGGTGCCCCCTCTCGGTCCCAACCGGAAACACCCATGCCCCCTGACCGGATGACTGGCTTTAATCCAGGGCCATGGAACCATCATCACGGCCTCTCCTTTTGGTGTGTACCAGAAAAGCGGTTTGCAACTTACTAAACCATATTCCTTGCGGAAAACATGTGGTAGTACAGGGAAGGAAATGAAAGGAACTGGACCGATACGGTTTGACACTGAAGTCACATAGTCTGCCATAAGACTGGCATGCTACGACACTGCCATCTTACCCATCCTCATGCCAACACATGGCCATTCATATTCACATCCATCCACTTATGGATCATCGAACTCACTTACCTCATTATCGCATAAAATGACATTCATCGATATGCTTCTCAACATGCCATGAAACTAACTAAATGCAAAACATGCCAAGACACTCATCATATCAAAATTTCAAACATGCTTGCCTGGTTCATAGTAGTCGGAGCCTAGCTCGGTGAAGTTCGCGGCTCTGTCACCTCCTTCGGTATCTACGGTATAAAGAAAATATATGTGCTATCGTAAATACCAAGGAGTGCACAGCAAGTATACCAAATATTTTTCAAACAAATATGATAAAAAACTAGACAAAATTTTAAAGAGAACAGAAAAAGAATCAATCAAAAATACTTTTCTGCTTAAAAGTTATAAGGGTTTTTGTCCAGGGACTAATCTGTAATGAAACAGAAGATTTCCAGGGGCTAGCTTATAAAAACAGAAAACGCTTCGGCAGAAACTACGCCAGCCCAAAGGGAAAACGTACTTTGCCCGAAGGCGCTTCCAGAAAACGTTTCAACAGAGAGAGCAGAGAGGCTGACGGTGGGGTCCCACGCGTCAGGTTTGAATTTCAAAAAGGGGGGAGCGAAGCTCGTCGGCGCCCGAGAGCCGCGGTGGTCGCCGGCGGCGATCCACGGCGAGGCAGGGGGATCGGAGGGTACCTCCGTGCTCAGGGCGCCATTCCGCGTTGGTTGGTGGTGGTGGTGGTCGCCGGCGAGTACCACGTCGACGGCGAGCTTTGCTCCGGCGGACGGCGGCTCGGGTGGTCGAGGAACTCGTCGGAGAGAGCTGCAGAGATCAAATTGACGAGGGGGTAGGCTCCTGGTAGCTAGAGAGGGTAACGGACAGGGTTTGGGCGCCGGAGGTGGCCTCACCGGAGCGAATCGAAGTGGCGGCCGAGGCGGATCGGGGCGGCCGGAGTTGAGGGGGAAGACCTCCTCGGGGTCCCCCTAGTGGCCTGGCGTGGCGTTGGTGAGGAGTGGGGCTAAGGCGTGCACGAGGGTGAGCTCGGGGGCCCTTTTTATAGGCAGCCCGAGGCGGTTGCCGTGAACGGGGATCTCCGACGAGTGATTACGGCGGAGCCGGGGATGTGCAGGGGGATTAGGGGCTTGGGCTTCGTCGTTGAGGTCCACCGGTCCCATTTAGGCGCTAAACGGGCTGGGACTTGGTGCTGAGGGTGAGCTCGACGGAACGGGGGTGGCACGGCACGTCGGCGGCAGGGAGCACGTTCCGTGCTTGCCGGGCCACGGCGACGGTGCCACGGGCGTGCGCTGGCACGGCAGGGACACACGGAGAGCCAAGGGGCTTTGGGCGGCGCCGGGTGGCGTGGCGAGAGTGCTCGGGCCCTTGTTGGCCGCCACGGGAGGTGCAGCCACCGCAGAAGCTCCCAACGCCAGAGAGGCTCGCTGCTACCGACGCCAGGAAGGCTCCACGCACGCGTGTGAAGCTCCGGACAGGAGGGAGAGGCTGCGAGGAACGTGCCAAGTGCACTGTCTACGCGTGAGAGGAACTGACGAACGCAAACGACACTGAAACTGAACTTTTCTGAATTTTGAACAGCAGCAGTGCATGCAAGGTGTTCGACAGAATGAAATTGGCATCTAGGGATTTTTCCTTGAGCTGAAACTTGGTGGAGTGGCTTCTCATTGCTCAAGTAGGCTGCCTGAATTTTGGTGGAATTTTTGGGGAAGTGTAGATATGAATTTCATCAAATTTGGCAAATCTGGTCCAAACTTGCAGAGACTAAATTTTGAAAATTTTGAAAAGAGGAGGAGTGGATCAAGATGGTTCTGGGTTGTGGGTACAAAGGACTACCCAGGAGAGTTGGTTTGAGGTCAAAACTCAAATGCAATATGGTACTTGCTTTGAAAATCCCTCAGGCTCCAAATAATTATCAGATTTGTTTTGAGAGGAAAAATAATTAGAATAAAATCCAAAACTTGTTTGGATTAGTTGGGACAGAGGACTTAGGTTGATCACAAGGTGTAGGGGAGGTTTTGGAGGGGTTTTACCACATGGGAACAATGCAAAGTCAAGGGTGGTTCCAAGATATGAAAATCCCCAAATTTTCATGGAGTTTCATTTTAAAAGAAAACAATTTAAACTCAAAAATAAATTTGAGAGAGAACCAACAGAGAAGAAGTTTCAAAAGATCAAACACTAAAGTTTGAAAAGATAAAATCCTTGCCAAAGCAAAGGAAGTTTTTAAGTGGAAGGTTTTTCTGAAAAAGAATTTTTTTTAAACAGCCTCTCCTCAAAAACCACAAAGTTTTTGATAAAAACCAAATAAAATTTTTGGAGTGTCACAAAGCAGCAGCCAGAACTGTTCCAACCCGGCAACGCCCGCCAAGAAGGATCTATGTCACATTACTTGCTTCAAGTGCGGGAAGAATGGACATTACGATACCGAGTGTTCTGAAGCAAAGAATGGAAATGGCAATGGAAGCTCTGGGAAGAAGCCCAACCCTTTCAACAGGGGACAAGTGAACCACGTTAGCATGGAGGAGGTTGAAGAGCAGCCAGATGCACTTATAGGTAAGTTTTTGGTCAAGTCATTTACTGCAATCATTCTTTTTGATATTGGTGCATCGCATTCATACATATCAAGGGGATTTGTGGATAAGTATAAGTTGCCCACCAAAGTTCTTAGGACACCTAGGTTAGTAAGCTCGCCAGGTGCGGAGCATATGGCAAGACAAGCATGTTTTCAAATGCCATTGACCATAGGTAGGCATGTTTTCCCCTTGCATTTTATAATTCTGGAGTCACAAGGGCTGGACGTGATTTTGGGTATGGATTGGTTATCGATGTATGGAGGAAACATCGATTACGCCAGTAAGTCAATTATGCTCACCACCCCAGAAGGAAGAAGGATCACGTATGTATCCCGACATTTGCCGACGAGGACTCAAGTGAATTCCTTATCAGGAGTTGTACAGGAGGAAGTACCAGTAGTGAAGGATTACCCCGACGTATTTCCGGAGGAGTTACCCGGCATGCCACTGGATCGAGACATTGAGTTTTTGATTGAGCTTTTGCCAGGCACCGGGCCAATATCAAAGAGACTGTGTCGGATGCCCGCAAAGGATTTGGAGGAAATTAAGAAAAAGATTAAGGAGTTACTGGACAAAGGTTACATTCGACCAAGTTCCTCACCTTGGGTAGCCCCAGTACTTCTAGTGGAGAAGAAGGATGGATCATTAAGGATGGTTGTTGATTATCGTGCGTTGAATGAAGTCACAATCAAGAACAAGTACCCACTGTCAATGATCAATGACTTGTTTAACCAGTTGCAAGGAGCTAAGGTATTTTCCAAGATCGATTTGCGATCAGGATACCACCAGCTGAAGATTCGAGAGCAGGATATACCTAAGACAGCTTTTACCACAAGGTACAGGCTATACGAGTATACCGTTATGTCATTTGGCCTGACTAACGCGCCTGCCTATTTTATGAACATGATGAACAAAGTGTTTATGGAGTTGTTGGATAAGTTCGTCCTGGTGTTCATTGATGATATATAGGTCTAATCGAAGAATGAAGAGGAGCATAAGGAACATTTGTGTTTGGTTCTTGAGAAGCTCAGGGAACATCAGTTATATGCCAAGTTCAGCAAGTGTGAGTTTTGGTTGAAGGAAGTTGGATTTCTCGGACATGTTATATCCGGAGAAGGAAGAGCAGTAGACCCCACTGAGGGAGTACTGGATTAGGGGGTATCAGGACAGCTAGACTATATACTTTGTCCGGACTATTGGAGCGTGTAGATACAAGATTCAAGACTCCGTCCCGTGTCTGGATGGGACTCTCCTTTGCGTGGAAGACAAGCTTGGCGATCCGGATATTATATTTCCTTCCTTGTAACCGACTCCATGTAAATCCTAGCCCTCTCCGGTGTCTATATAAACCGGAGAGGTTGATCCTTAGAGGGACGATCACAATCATAATCATCATATTCTAGCTTCTAGGGTTTAGCCTCTACCATCTCGTGGTAGATCAACTCTTGTACTACTCATATCATCAATATCAATCAAGCAGGAAGTAGGGTTTTACCTCCATCGAGAGGGCCCGAGCCTACGTAAACATTGTGTCCCTTGCCTCCTGCTACCATTAGCCTAAGACGCACAGATCGGGACCCCCTACTCGAGATCCGCCGGTTTTGACACCGACATTGGTGCTTTCATTGAGAGTTCCTCTGTGTCGTCGCTGCAAGGCTCGATGGCCCGTCTCGTTGTCAAGGACAACATCACCTCTGGGGGAGTGCTGGCTGTAGGCCAAACTCTTCGACTAGGCGGCTTCATCATGGCTGCCCCATCGGCTGTCGCACCGACGATGACCTCTCGGGTCATCACGCATAGCCTCCACGTCGATTCGGAACTCGCCAAGCAGATGGATCTGATGGAGCACTCCTCTCTTAATGAGCTCTTGGATCGCATCGCCGCTTTGGGAGTTGCCCCAGACTATGACCGGATTGGGCTTAAACCTGACCAAAGGGACATTAAATCCCCGCTGGTCACCCACGAGATAGCGGTAGTGGAGGAGCCACATACGGATTACCCCTCTATCTTGATGACAAGTTATGTCCGGATCACCGAGCTCCCTGAGCCGGACACCCGCTCAAGGGAAGACATGACCCAGACCCCGGACTTAGAATCGGGTATCGGGCCAGAGAAATTGGGCAGCATCCCGGATCCCGAGCTGTCAAGCCCGGAAGCTTCCCTGCCCCAGGGCGTTAGTCCGGCTGTCACTAAAACCTCTATCTGAGCTAAACGGGCGAACTCTCGTAAGTCAGCCGATCCAAAGCCCACCTCAGGGCGTGGAACCATATTGGAAGAATGGCTCAACGGGCCATGTAAACTCCATAGCACGCCGGACACTACACCAATACATAGCCTTAGAGCATGTTGGATACTCCGGCAGGTAGCAAAAAGTGGCGAGGATCTTCTTGTAAGCCATAAAGCAGAACAACATCCCGCCAAAGAAAACAATGCAGTACTAACAGTCTTCAAGACTTTCGCCTCCAATAATAGGCGCAAGCGAGCTCATCGAAGCTCCGCTAAAATCTGCCACGTGGCAAAAATAAATCCGTGGAACGACATTGCTATAACTTTCAGCGCCAGTGATGAACCTCAATTCCAGACAGTCCAAGCACCAGCCGCTTTGGTCCTTAGCCCAATCATGGACGGCTTCCGGCTCACCAAAGTACTCATGGACGGCGGAAGCAGATTAAACTTAATCTATGAAGAAACACTCAGCAAGATGGGAATGGATAAAAGCCGCATTGAGCAAAGCGGCACAACCTTCAGGGGAATCGTCCCATGTCGGGAAGCGCGGTGTGCGGGAAAAATCACATTTGATGTGGTATTTGGCACCCCAGAGAATTACAGGTCTGAAGAAATCACATTCCAAGTGGCTCCTTTCAGTAGCGGATACCACGCCCTTTTAGGGCAGGACGCGTATACAAGCTATCAAGCTATGCCCCATTATGGGTACATGAAGCTTAAAATGCCCGGACCCAATGGAATCATCACTCTAGGCAGTGATCCGGATGTCGCACTTCACGCCGAAAAAAAAACCGCAGCACTAGCCCTGGAAGCATTATCTGAAGCCCTAGTAGCCGAAGAACTAAGAATGCTACATGCCACCGTGGACAGGGACAACGTGATACTCGACAAGCGACCCAAGTCCACCTCATTTAAAGCCATAGATGAGATAGTCAAATTCCAGGTCCATCCAACGGACCCCACGAAGACAGCTTCCATCGGGACACAGTTGAACCCCACAATGGACGCCGCACTACGTAACTTCCTATGCGAGAATTGGGACATTTTTGCCTGGCACCCATCGGACATGTCGAGCATCCCACGCAGACTAGCCGAACACAACCTCAATATACTAAAAGGATACAAGCCTATCAAGCAGACTCTAAGGCGGTTTTCAGAGCCCAAACGGCAAGCCATGGGGGAAGAGCTAGCCAAGCTACTTGAGGCCGAATTCATCAGAGATATCAAGCATCCGGATTGGCTGGTAAATCTGGTAATGGTACCAAAGAAGGACAAATCTTGGCGCCTATGCGTCGACTTCAAAGACCTCAATAAGGCTTGCCCCAAGGATCCCTTCCCCCTCCCTCGCATTGACCAAATCATCGACGCCACAGTAGGACATGACTCGTTGTGTTTCCTCGACGCATACTCTGGATACCATCAAATAAAGATGGCAGAGTCCGACCAAGATGGAACAGCTTTCATAATGCCATATGGTCCTTTCTGCTTCAACACTATGCCTTTCGGGCTTAAAAATAACGACGCAACCTATCAATGCATGATTCAAACATGCCTGGAAAAGCAAATCGGCAAAACAGTGGAGGCATATGTGGACGACGTGGTCATAAAAACAAAGCACGTCGAAACCCTAATAGACTTGAGGCTTACGTTCGATAACCTCCGAACATACGACATCAAGCTGAACCCGGAAAAATGTGTTCTCGGTGTCCCCTCTGGAAACTGCTCAGCTTCATTGTTTCCAATGGAGGAATTGAAGCGAATCCGGCAAAAATCCGAGCTCTGTCGTAGTTGGCTATACCAACAGACCTCAAGCACATCAAGAAACTAGTTGGATGCGTGGCTGCCTTAAGCCGCTTTATCTCCAGGTTAGGAAAAAAGGCATTACCTCTTTACCGCCTTCTTTGGTGCACCGAACTCTTCGTGTGGACGGATGCAACGACGGCCAGACTGGATGAAATAAAGACCTTATTGGCCAGTAATCCAGTCTTAACAGCGCCAAATATTGGCGAACCTATGCTGCTGTACATAGCTGCAACACATCAAGTTGTAAGCGCAGTGCTCGTCATTGAACGAGAGGTTGACGGATACAAATTCCCGCTCCAGAAGCCGGTTTATTACGTATCCATGGTCCTCACCCCATGAAAATCCCGATACCCACACTATCAAAAAATAGCATACGCGGTCTTCATGGCAGCCCGGAAGCAACGACACTACTTTCAAGAGTGTTCGATTACAGTGGCCTCCGAAGTACCACTCAACGACATAATATATAACCGCGACGCTATGGGCCGGATTGCTAAATGGGCCATCGAGCTCCTTCCATTCGACATAAATACAAGCCACGGCGGGCCATCAAGTCGCAAGTACTGGCTGACTTTGTCACCAAGTGGACAGGAGCCGAAATCCGTAAAGAGTACGACGCGTACTCTAACTGGATCATGCACTTCGACGGCTCTAAAATGCTGGTTGGATTGGGAGTAGGTGTAGTCCTGACGTCTCCCACCGGAGACACGGTCCAGTACGTACTCCAAATATTGTACACAGACTCCAACAATGTAGCCGAATACGAGGCTCTGTTGCACGGTCTTCGGATGGCAGTCTCTATGGGCATTCAACGCCTGGAGGTGTGCGGGGATTCAACCCTCGCAATATCACAAATAAACAGAGACTTTAATGCCAAGGATCCGAAAATGGCGGCCTACCGTAATGCCGTCCTCAAAATGTCCGCTCGGTTCAAGGGACTCAAATTTCACCATGTGGCTCGAGAAAACAATCAAGCGGCGGATATCCTCGCCCGCATCGGCGCTAAACGCGACCCTGTCCCACCTAACATATTCCTAGAAAGGCTGTTCAAGCCATCTGTGGTATGGGAAGGGGAGTCCGGCAGCACTAGCACGGATCCGAATACACCCCCAGATTCCGAACCATCAAACATAATCGGAGGCTCCACCACCAAAATAACATCTTCGGCCCATGAAATCATGGTTGTAATTGCCTCGTGGACTGAACCTTTCTTGTCCTACCTAAATAGGCAGGAGCTCCCCGAAGACCAAAATGAAGCACGTTGCATCGTGCGGCGTTCTAAAGCTTACAAAGTCCATGAAGGGGAACTCTATAAGAAAAGTGCGACCGGAGTGCTCCAAAGGTGCATCTCCGAAGAGGAAGGGTGGCAGCTCTTGGCTAAAATCCATGCCGGACTGGGCGGGCACCACGCCGCGGCTCGAGCACTAGCCAGCAAGGCCTTCCTTACAGGATTTTATTGGACGATAGCCCGAGCAGATGCACATGACCTTGTCCAACACTGCGTCGGTTGCCAGCTCTTTGCCAGTCAGAGTCATATGCCCCCTACCGCTCTCCAACCAATCCCCATCACTTGGCCCTTCATGGTCTGGGGGCTGGATATGGTCGGACCCCTTAAAGGGGGAAGCCATAAGAAAAAATACTTATTGGTCATGGTGGACAAGTTCACCAAATGGATAGAAGCTAAACCAGTCAAAACGGCCGAATCCGGACCAGTGATAGACTTCATATCCGGGGTTGTACACCGATACGACGTCCCCCACAGCATCATCACTGATAATGGCTCTAACTTCACAGCCGATGAAGTGAAAACCTGGTGCGGCAACATGGGCATTAAGCTCGATTACGCCTCCGTCTACCATCCCCAAACAAACGGCCAGGTCAAACATGCAAACGGTCTCATCATGAGCGGCATCAAACCCAGACTAGTGCGATCCTTGACAGAGTCGGACACGCACTGGGTCGAAGAGCTTGACTCCGTACTCTGGGGGCTGCGGACCACGCCGAATCGCACCACTGGATATACACCATTTTTTATGGTGTACGACGCAGAAGCAGTACTACCCTGTGACATAATACATGATTCGCCTCGCGTACAAATGTACGAAGAGAAGGAAGCCAAGTTAGATCAGCAGGATAACTTAGATGCCCTGGAGGAGGGGCACGACATCGCAAAAGCCCGTTCTGCATTTTATCAGCAGCAGGCTCGACGGTACCAAAGCAGAGAAGTGTGGGCCAAAACTTATAATATTGGCGAACTCATTCTACGCCTACCAGAGAAGAAGAAGGACAAGCTCAAACCCAAGTGGGAGGGTCCCTTCGTCATTGATAAAGTTCTCACCGGAGGAGCGTACCGCTTAAGTAATGCATCCGATAACAGATTTGAGCCGAACCCAAGGAACGCGGCCAGACTCCGGAGATTCTATGCCTAGCGTCAAACTCAGTGTTCGTCTCCTTACACTCTCCTTTTAAATTATGTCCCCTCCCTTTTCCTTTCTCGACCTTTTTCCTCTTCACACAAAGTACTTAATACAGTGTGGATGCCCGGATCACTCCGGTCCCTCTATTTGTGTAAGCAGTACCTGGGGGTTTCCTATACAGAAGCTAAATATAATTACTTTAATGGCTTTTTGCCAATCGCATATGCGTTCTTTTTCCATATGTGCCTTTTATTCACCATTATATGCATCGATATGACTTAAGATGTGGCCATGCTGGGTTGCCTGGCTCTTGTGTTTATGCCCTACAATCCCGTTAATTTGGCTAGGGCATAAGGGGAGCACCTCTGCATTGTTACTGCCGGTTCAGCCGGATGTGTACCTCAGACTGGGTGAAGCCGAAAGCTAGCTTTCTTAAGGGAATATTCGGTCATTGAGCAAAAGATGTTTTTGTTTATTACAACGTAAATCCCTAGAAGTTTTCTATCCTGCGTCCTTGTTCGCAGTCCGGACATGTGCATCTTCGCATGCGTACCCAGGGAAAGGAACCCCTAACGGAATTATTCTCCCTGGAAGATGTTTCTTACAATCCATGTAATATAACATAACTAGTTGGGTACTTGTCTGTTCAAGCACTTATGACCCCTACGCCTAGTTTCCATGCATACCCCGGTTCTGTATAACTGAGCGGGTATTCGGATACACCCCGGACTGTCGGATCCAGGGGCTAAAGCGAAAAGGTCCGCCATGACAAATGATTTTAATCCGGCTAGGGACTACTTATGTCCATTGAATTACACAGTCACTTGGACTGACTATATTCCTCCTCTATACCATCCAACAGGCTATCTAGCTTACAATCCTGTTGGGAATACTTTGCGGCTAACGCTACCTGGTCATACACCAGACTCACGGGAATTTCTTGCCCACTGGCCCTGCCGGTCCGACTTTGGCCATATGGTTCGGGTCCAGCTTGGTGTAGCGCGTCTTCACCATAGCCCAGGCTTCTCTTGCACCTTGTTGGCAGGCTGACATCTTCCACAATCGGAAGCGCCGCCGCTCTCCTTGAAGCATATCCACAAGCTCCCCCATGCCCTTCGGCAGGAAGCTTGATGGCCACAAGGCCTGAGCAATGCCCTGCATCACCTGCCGATCTCGCTCGTGCAGTTGTGAGAGGTCTTGAAGTAAATCACCTGCAGACGCGGGCATCTCCTCCTCAGGGCGGCCCGTTAACATACCTACAAATAAAAATTCTTTCAATATGCTTCCTCGCCGAGCTGTACTACAGTTCGTCTAGGCACTTACCATAAAGGCTGCGACGAAGGCTTTTGTTCTCCTTCACGGAGTCCGCCAGCTGAGCGCGAACATCTTTTAATTCGACGTCCAGCCGAACATTAGCATCTTGAAGATTGTTCTTCTCCTGCCTAACTTGCGTAAGGAAACGCTCGCCAGCTTTCAGCTGCCTTTGGAGATGTGACTCGTTATCTCCTACAAACTCCGGATTCACCCCGGGATTGTCTGCAGAATTTTCTGTTAGACTTATCATACGAGCCACTTACTAACTGGTACATCTTCGTACAATTGAGACAAATGTTACCAGATGAGGCCTTCTGGGATTCCTCTAACTTGGCAACCGTGGCCCTCAGCTGGATCTTGCACTCCTCCAGCTCCCGAGACAATTGCTCATTCTTATCTACAAGGACCTGTGCATAAATTGATCATTAAAATAGTTGTTCCAACCGTTTCAAGTCTCAGGGGCTACTGCTATACATGCTTATCGAATTTTCTTACCCATATATCTTTGATATACTGGTCTGTCGCTCGGGCAAGCCCGCCTTGAGCAACTCGGATGTATGCGTCTCCTGAATTGAAAGCATTAAATGCCTCTTTGGAAAAGATGTTATTGCAAAGTACGGCCCATTGGTGCCAGTGATTCATGGCGCTCTCTACTTCGGAATTCGTGGCGGAGAGCATATCCGCATCCTCTGTCGGAGGACAATGCAGCATCGGCCCCACGTCCACCCCCTCTCTCTAAGCCGGTTCTGGAATCCGGCTGGTGGAGGCGTGATTGGTGGGGTCCCCGGATACAGTCCGGCTACTCCTCTTCCTGCCAAGACACAAAGGGTATTGTTACATTTCAAATACAACAATCAAAGAGCAGGCTTTCACCATACCTCTATAGCGGCGTTTCAGCCCTAACCGCCTTCCTCTTAAACCCGCCCGATTCGGACGCCCTTTGCCGACGGGTCCCTAGGGGCTCGGCTCCGCGCTCTGACCATCGTCTCTGCAAAAACACGACACTTCAGGTGTAAGGCATGGCATCAGAAACGAGTCCTCTCCAGAGGATAGGGTTTTTTGCTTGGCTTACATGCGATGTAGGTAGCAGTCCGGGATAGTCGGCGATAATAGCCACTGAGGTGCCATCGCAGCTTGCCTGATAAAATATCCTGTTAACGAGCTCGACAGTAATATCCGGATCTTCTTCGAGTCCTAGATCGAGGGCCCTTCCGGTGTCCTCTGGCTGCGGGGAGGGGCTGGAGATTCCTTCTACGGCCCTCCTCATTTCCTGCTCAGAAATATCGAGGTAAATAATCTTGGCGAAGAATGCCATAATAAGTGAAGCGTGCGAAAGAATGACGACTTACCCAGCTTGGGGGGTTGTACATAGAAAACCCATCCCGCGGTTTAATATGAAGGAATTCTTCTTCTTCTCCTTTATATAAATCGGACAATATCCTCGCCAAAGCCGTGGTAGAGTCCGGACCTTTATGGCCACAACGGGTGGCATCATCTTTCCCGTTGTAGTGCCACATGGGCTTCCACCGATATTGAAGCGGCTGCACGCCCCGCATTATGCATATTGCCATAACCTCGACTATCGTCAGCCCGGATTTGGCCAGTAACTTTATCCTGCTCATCAGAAAGTGTATTTCTCTGGTATCCTCCTCTCGGGGGCCCCGAGGGCACCAGCTTCAACGTGCCTTCGGCGGACCGTTATTGAACTTAGGGAGACCTATCCAGACTGGATCTGGAAGGGGAACATCATCGACATAAAACCACTCCGAAGGCTAGTTCTCCGGTGCCTTCTTGGGAGTACCGGATAGGTATCCGGTCTCGGTGATGCGCCATACTTCGGCTCGGCCCACTTGACATAGGGATTCTCCCTAGTTGTGAGGGACAAGGCAGAACAGCTTCTTCCATAACCCAAAGTGAGCCTCGCAGCCTAGAAATAGCTCACAAAGGGCAACGTATCCTGCTATATGCAGCACAGAGGCAGGGGTGAAATTGTGCAACTGGAGGCCGTAGAACTCCAGGAGCCCGCGAAGAAATGGGTGGATAGGAAACCCGACGCCCCTTAGCAGATGCGGGATGAGGCATATTCGCTCCTCTGGGGAAGGATTAGGAGATCCCTCCGCTTGCTCCCCGCCATTATAGGTGGCTATTCCGGCTCAGACGGGGACCATGAACGCCGGTGGGAGAAACCTTTGGGTTTGTAACTCTATCAAACAGCTGTGAGGAACTGAACACTCTTCCCAGTCACCCGGCTCGGAGCGAGGAAAGCGAGAAGAAGAGCTAAGGCGACCGGCCATGTTGGAATGGTATTTCCGGAGCGCTCTGTTGGATGCTTGCTCGAGGGAAGAGGGTGAGGTTTGGATCTGAGAATCCCCATCTCTTCAAATAGACGGTTAACCTGCCGGACCGGGGGTGGCAAATGCAAAAATGCCTCGGCTCCTCGCATTCGCTCGACACGTGGAGATGGTCATTATTGAGGCACAGAAGCCGAGGAGTACAACATTGATGGGAAGCTGGACACTATTCATCATAACAAGTATTTTGGAGTATTCAGAGATGGAACCCGCCTTGTAATGCCGAAGACAAAACTGTGCACCGGACTCATCGTCATTGAAGCCTGGTTCACGGGATACTGAGGGAGTCCTGGATTAGGGGGTATCCGGATAGCCAGACTATATACTTTGTCCGGACTATTGGAGCGTGTAGATACAAGATTCAAGACTCCGTCCCGTGTCCGAATGGGACTCTCCTTTGCGTGGAAGACAAGCTTGGCGATCCGGATATTATATTTCCTTCCTTGTAACCGACTCCATGTAAACCCTAGCCCTCTCCGATGTCTATATAAACCGGAGAGGTTGGTCCTTAGAGGGACGATCACAATCATAATCATCATAGGCTAGCTTCTAGGGTTTAGCCTCTACGATCTCGTGGTAGATCAACTCTTGTACTACTCATATCATCAATATCAATCAAGCAGGAAGTACGGTTTTACCTCCATCAAGAGGGCCCGAACCTGGGTAAACATTGTGTCCCTTGCCTCCTGTTACCATTAGCCTAAGACGCACAGATCGGGACCCCCTACACGAGATCCAGCGGTTTTGACACCGACACCCACCAAGGTTGTTTCTATGACTAAATGGGTGGCACCCACATCAGTTGGAGAGATCAGGAGTTTTCTTGGACTCGCAGGATATTATCGGAGGTTCATTGAGAATTTCTCCAGGATTGCAAAGCCCATGACAGAGTTGTTGAAGAAGGACACCAAGTTCAAATGGACTATGGAGTGTGAAGCTAGTTTTTAGGAGTTGAAGAAATGTTTGGTTATAGCCCCAGTGTTGATTCTTCCAGATCAACGAAAGGATTATCAAGTGTATTTTGACGCTTCCATCGAGGACTTGGAGCAGTGCTTATGGAGGAGGGAAGAGTTGTTTCATATGCCTCACGACAGCTAAAACACCATGAGTTAAATTATGCTACTCGTCATTTGGAGTTAGCAGCCGTAGTGCATGCGTTGAAGACATGGAGACATTTTCTCATCCGAAACCATTATGAAGTATACAAGGATCATAAGAGTTTGAAATATATCTTCACGCAGAAGGAGTTGAATCTCAGGAAAAGGAGATGGTTGGAGCTCATTAAGGATTATGATATGAAATTGCATTATCATCCCGAAAAGGCTAATGTAGTAGTCGATGCGTTGAGTCACAAGAGTTATGTTAATACGCTCATGACCGGAAGATTACCCAAGGAGTTAGCAGAGGATCTTCACAAGCTATGTTTGGAAATAGTTCCGAGAGGTTATGTAGCAGCATTGGAAATTCAGTCTACTTTGATGGATAAGATCGGAGAATCCCAAAACTGACAAGGAGAGAGCCGAGATAAAGGAAAGGATGAGTAAAGGAAAGGCTAAAGGATTTCGTGAGGATGAGCACGATACCTTATGGTTTGAGGATCGCATATATGTGCCTAATGACCTCGAGATGACAGGAATGAAGAAGGATAACTGTTGCTATCTTAGTGTTTCCTGGGTGAATCTTTCCTTCAAATCCAGATACATCTTAGTGTTTCCTGGGTGAATCGAATACGGCGAATCATGGGCCTCTTGCGGAATCAACTTCCTGATCTCGGGGTCATTAGGCACATATATGCGATCCTCGAACCATAAGGTATCGTGCTCATCCTCATGAAATCCTTTAGCCTTTCCTTTACTCATCCTTTCCTTTATCTCGGCAATCTCCTTGTCAGTTCTGGTCTTCTCCGATCTTATCCATCAAAGTAGACTGAATTTCCAATGCTGCTACATAACCTCTCGGAACTATTTCCAAACATAGCTTGTGAAGATCCTCTGCTAACTCCTTGGGTAATCTTCCGGTCATGAGCGTATTAACATAACTCTTGCGACTCAACGCATCGACTACTACATTAGCCTTTCCGGGATGATAATGCAATTTCATATCATAATGCTTAATGAGCTCCAACCATCTCCTTTGCTTGAGATTCAACTCCTTCTGCGTGAAGATATATTTCAAACTCTTATGATCCTTGTATACCTCATAATGGTTTCGGATGAGAAAATGTCTCCATGTCTTCAACGCATGCACTGCGGCTGCTAACTCCAAATGACGAGTAGCATAATTTAACTCATGGGGTTTTAGCTGTCGCGAGGCATAAGAAACAACTCTTCCCTCCTCCATAAGCACTGCTCCAAGTCCTCGATGGGAAGCGTCAAAATACACTTGATAATCCTTTCGTTGATCTGGAAGAATCAACACTGGGGCTATAACCAAACGCTTCTTCAACTCCTAAAAACTAGCTTCACACTCCTTAGTCCATTTGAACTTGGTGTCCTTCTTCAACAACTCTGTCATGGGCTTTGCAATCCTGGAGAAATTCTCAATGAACCTCCGATAATATCTTGCGAGTCCAAGAAAACTCCTGATCTCTCCAACTGATGTGGGTGCCACCCATTTAGTCATAGAAACAACCTTGGTGGGTGTCGGTGTCAAAACCGGCGGATCTCGGGTAGGGGGTCCTGATATGTGCGTCTAAGGCTAGTGGTAACAAGAGGCAAGGGACACAATGTTTTACCCAGGTTCAGGCCCTCTCGATGGAGGTAAAACCCTACTTCCTGCTTGATTGATCTTGATGATATGAGTATTACAAGAGTTGATCTACCATGAGATCATAGAGGCTAAACCCTAGAAGCTAGCCTATGATGACTATGATTGTTGTGATCGTCCCTATACAGACCAAATCCTCTGGTTTATATAGACACCGGAGGGGGCTAGGGTTTACACAGAGTCGGTTGCAAAGAAGAAAATCTAATATCTGGATCGCCAAGCTTGTCTTCCACGCAAAGGAGTGTCCCATCCGGACATGGGACGAAGTCTTGAGTCTTGTATCTTCATGGTCCATCAGTCCGGCCAAAGTATATAGTCCGACTGTCCGGATAGCCCCTAATCTAGGACTCCCTCAGTAGCCCCTAAACTAGGCTTCAATGACGATGAGCCCGGTGCGCAGTTTTGTCTTCGGCATTGCAAGGCGGGTTCCATCTCCGAATACTCCAAAGTAATTATCGAACACTTAAATCGTGTCCGGATCCGCAAGATGATCTTCACATACCACCGTAGAGAGAACGATATTCCACAAATGTAATCTACTGATGACTACAGACGACGTGACATGACAATACGGTCGAGTCATTATTCGAACCGTTTTCCCACAACCAGCCATTGTGAGGCGGTTTCCTCGGCACGTCTTGTCAAAGCAGAGATCATGTCCCCTTATCACGGGATTTTCATTAACACAGGCACGATGTCAGGACCCCGACTCGATGTCACATCGATCTAGCCTGTAGCACCTCATATCACTTTGCGGCCTCACGCACGGTATCCCCACGGGTGTCGCCTTACCTTCGCCCGTGACCGTTTGCGCCTTTTGGCTCACGTATATCATAGTGTTGCTAGCATCCATATGATAAGGAGCCCGGGCTGACATGACTAGTCGTAAACCCAAAGTGGCACAGACTTACAGGGACAGGCATTCATGACCCAGCCTCGAACGTGTCGGTCAACAGCAAGTGGGTCCGGGCTGTAGCACTGGGCTAGCAGGACTCCGGTAAACCGGGCTGTAGCGGGCTAACAGGACTCCGGTACTCAACGCGTGACATTTCCCCGAAGGGACAGACACCGGAACGAGGAAGGACACATGCCGGCCAGCCTAAGTGTTCCAGAGCAGTAGCAAGCTACCATGGCTCAGCGGTAACACTAGGAGACATTTCCCGGTAAGAGAGGCTACTAAAGATAAACAACTAGATAGTCAGATCCCACACATACCAAGCATTTCAATCATACACACAATATGCTCGATATGTGCAAATACAACAAAGCATCACAACATGACTCTACGACACAAGTACTTTATTTAAGGCTCAGAGAGCCATCCATAACATACACAAAGGTACGGGTCTCACGACCCAGCATTCAAGTCATACAGTCATACAAACCAGCAGCGGAAGTAACTTGTCTGAGTACAGACAACTAGTAAAATAAAAGAGGCTTGGAAAGCCTAGCTATACTACGTGGTCCTTCACAAGCTCAGGATCACCACCTGGGCCTTAGCCTACTCATTGATGTCAACGTCTACGTAGAACCCATCAGAAGGGGTTGCAGCGTCTTCTGTAAAAAAATGTAAATTATAGCAACATGAGTACAAAGGTACCCAGCAAGACTTACATCAGATCCTACATACATGCATATTATCAAGAAGGATTGGTGGAGTTATTGCAGCAAGCCAGCTCTGACTCTTGGCTAGGCTAACCTACGAGACTCCAACTTGAAATGGTTTTGCGTACACGAGTCCACTACTCACCAATTCAATACACTACCGAGGATCCGCCTCCGTCTTCCTACGGAAGAGCCATCCTCGGCACTCACACTTACCTTGAGGCTTTTAGTAGTTTCCATTTACTTGTCTATGAACTGTATAGGCAACCAAGTAGTCCTTTACCGCGGACGCGGCTATTCGAATAGATCATGTTAACCCTGCAGGGGTGTACTTCTTCATACATGTTTCCACCACTTAGCGTCTGCACACGACATGTGCTCGGCAGACTTCAAGCGAAAGCCGACGTGGGTGTAGACCACGACCTACCTAAACACCTAAGTCTCTAGTCCAGGTTTATCGCCTATCCAGGTTCCATCCGCAGGGAGTCCGACCGAGGTTTCCCATACGGCCCCGAACGATGTGAACAGGGTTCCCGAGATACCTAACGGGTATTCGGTACACCGTGCCACGTACCTACCGCATCACAGCCCACCCCTACGGTCAGCGCTGTCCACGGCCTCCAGTAGGCTACAAACACCAGAAACTACGTGCAACTCCTGGACAGAGAGCTAGGGTGAGTAAGAAGTCGAGCGGGGTCATATTTCAGGGCCCAATGCATGGTAGTAGCTGTATCTTAAATCGCACATACAGATCTCAGTGCTTAAGGTCGGCTTCAATGAAACAACCCACCATGTACTCCTACATGACCTCTCATCGATACCTTTACCAAATCATGTTCACCACACCACTTTCATTACCGACATAATCATTTCACTCTAGTCCATCACCCAGATGAACCAGACCTGACACGACTCTAAGCATAGCAAGGTAGGAACAACACATACATATGGCTCAATCAACTCCTACACATGCTAGTGGATTTCATCTAGTTACTGTGGCAATGACAGGTCATGCAGAGGAAGTGGGTTCAACTACCGTAGCACACAGCAGTTTGAAACGCGATGTCTTAATGCAGTAAAAGAGAGCAGGAGCAAGAACATGGGATTGTATCGATATGATCAAATGGTTGGTTGCTTGCCTGATGGTTCGATGCACTGATACGGTTCTTCGTTAGGGTAATCACGATACTCCTCGGAGGCAGAACCTGTCGCAAAGGACACCGATACACAACCATCACCAAACAATGTGCAACAATATGATGCATGCATGAAACATGGCAATATGAGTGTGTTGGGCTAATGCAACTAAAACCAGAAGGGTTTGAACCAATTTGAATCAAAGATTCAAATTTCAAACTCAAACATGGCCCTTTAAAGTGTTTTTCCTTGTTCTGCATTAAACATCAAGTTAACTTGTTTAATCATGCATGAAAATAGTACAGATGGATAGATTGGATTTTTCTGATCATTTTTCATATATAACTTGTCTGATTTGGAGTTACAGAATAAAAGTTATGAATTTTTGAAGTTTAAATTATATTCTGAAATTTCCTATATTAGAATAATTCCAGAAAATCAATTATTGCGTCAGCCTGACGTCAGTGTGACGTCAGCAGGTCAACGGAACACGTCCGGGTCAAACCTGACAGTGGGTCCCGCATGTCAGGGTGATTAAATTAATTAAAGTTTAATTAGAACTAAACTTGTTTAATTAACAGGGCTGGGCCCCACCTGTCATTGACTCAGGGGAGTCAACCAGGGCCCACCCGTGGTCAAAGTCAACGCCAGCGGCGCCGGCGTTTAGCCGCCGGCGAGCCCGACGCGGCGGCGGGAGTGGTTTTGGCCGTTTCGGCCACCAAATGGGTCACGGAGACCACCGGAGTGGAGCTGAGGACGAGCCGCAGCTCTTGGTGGAGTCCGTTGGGGTCGGGGTGGCCGGAGTTGGCGCCGGCGACGACTTTGGCGGCCACCGGAGTTCGGGTGAAAACGAACTCGGCCTAGGGTGTGCGGGGAGGTGCGGGAAGTGCACGGTTGGGCCCAACGCAGCGTGGTGGGTGCGTTGGACACCGCGGGTTGGCCGGAGGATGGCCGGGAGCACGTCGGCGACGAGATCCGCGGCGGTGCGTGCGTGTGATCTTCGTGCGGTGGCTACACGGCTCGGGAATGAGAGAGGGAGGGTCGGAGGGGTAGCTAGGCTCACAGCGCTCCCGTAGAGGCCACCGGCGGGGTCGGGGACGAGCTGAGGCAGCGACGGCGTTGAAGGGGATCTCCGGCGACGGCGAGCTCGGGCGAGGTCGGTGCGATGGTCTCGGGCCGCACGAGCACACGGGGCTCGGCTAGCTCGATGGAGTGGACGGCGGCGGAGCTCCTGGACACGGCGGCACGGCGTGGGGTTGACGGAGGGTGTGGCTACGGCGAGGGGGTGATGGCGATGGCGTCGGCCATGGCGTGGGAGAGCGAGGGAGAGGAGCTGGAGAGGAGAGGGGGTGTTTGGGAGGTTCGGGAGAGAGAGAGAGACCGATTCACGGCGTTAGCCAGGCGAGGGAGGCGGCGAGGCGGCGAGCAGGTGTGTGGCACCCATGCGGTGCTCGCCGTTGAGCACCTGCCTGCCTGCCTGGCCGGCAAGCAGCTCGCTGGCGCGGTGCTGGGCTGGGCCGGCAGGTGGGCCGGGTGCTGGCCGCCAGGTAAGCTTTTTCCAATTCTTTCTGTTTCCTGTTTTTTTTAATACTTCTGCAACTTTGTTGAATTAAATAAAATACTTAGGCAACTCCTAAAATCACCAAACTACTCCTGGCCCATAGTTGGATTATTTCCAACATGAAACATTTTAGTTTGGAGATATTTGAGCATTTAAATATTTTATATAATTTTAAATGCCCAAATTCAAATATTTATGATTTAATTCAAAAACCCTAAGATGGCCTAGGAAAATGTGCATCACTTTTGGCAGAGGTTCTGAACCAAGACAAAAATGATGGGCATTTTAGAAGGGCATTTCAGGTTCATTGAAAAAATTTTTAGTAACCCTAGTTGGTTTCAGAGGGGGCTGGGGGTTCTGTCATCCCCATTTCAAGTTTCTGATGAAGAATAGACATGATGCAACACTCTAATGCATGAACTAGCTAGGGTGTGACAACTCACCCCCACTCAAAAGAATCTCGTCCCGAGATTTGGGTTCCTCCGGGAAGAAGGCGGGATACTCGAGTCGAAGACGATCCTCCCTTTCCCAAGTTGCTTCATCCTCAGAATGGTGCGACCATTGAACTTTGAGAAACTTGATATTATGACGTCGAGTGGTACGCTCGGCCTGATCGAGGATACGAATGGGGTACTCTCGATATGTAAGATTATCTTGGAGATCAAGCGTTTCGTGGTCCACTCCACGGATAGGATCCGAGAAGCAACGCCTGAGTTGAGAAACATGGAAGACATCGTGGACTCTGGAGAGGTGCGGAGGTAGTTCCAACTGGTAGGCAACTTCTCCTCGTTTGGCGAGAATGCGAAAAGGTCCAATGTAACGAGGAGCCAATTTGCCTTTGATACCGAAACGATGGGTTCCCTTCAGAGGGGTAACCCGAAGGTAAGCTTTCTCGTCAACCTCGAAAGTCATAGCCTTATGTTTTCGGTCATATTGACTCTTTTGACGAGATTGGGCTGTTTTCAACTTTTCACGAACGATGCGAACTTGCTCTTCTGCTTCCTGAATCATATCCGGGCCAAAGAATTGTCTTTCCCCGGTTTCTGACCAGTTAAGGGGTGTTCGACACCGTCGTCCATAGAGAACTTCAAAAGGGGCTTTACCCAAGCTAGATTGATAGTTGTTGTTGTAAGCGAATTCGGCAAATGGAAGGCACTTCTCCCAACCCATTCCGAATGAGATAACAGAGGCTCGAAGCATGTCTTCTAGAATCTGGTTGACGCGTTCCACTTGACCACTCGACTGAGGGTGGAAAGCGGTGCTAAAGGAGAGACGGGTTCCCATAGCATTTTGGAAACTCTCCCAAAATCGAGAGGTGAAAAGACTTCCTCGATCCGAGTTAATTTCCAAAGGAACACCATGGAGAGACACTATTCGGGAGATGTATAAGTCTGCTAGCTGACTAGCGGTTATACTCTCACGAACAGGTAGGATATGGGCTACTTTGGAAAGACGATCAACAACGACGAAAATAGCATTATTCCCTCTCTTGGTCCTGGGAAAACCGGTAATGAAATCCATACCAATTTTATCCCATTTCCATTCAGGAATAGCTAAGGGTTGAAGGGTGCCAGCAGGCCGTTGATGCTCTGCTTTTACACGACGACAGACATCGCAATTAGCAATATACTAAGCAATTTCTCTCTTCATCCTAGTCCACCAGAACCTCTGGCGTAGGTCCTGATACATCTTGGTACTACCCGGATGAATGGTGAGAGGAGATTCATGATCCTCCTTAAGGATCAACTGTCGTAGATGCTGGTTCTTGGGAACCACTAAACGGTTCTCAAAGTACAGAACACCATGATCATTTGTGGAGAAACAACTAGCACCTCCGCTAGCAATGTTCTCTTTGATTTTAGATATTCCCTTATCTCGCTTTTGGGCAGCGATGATTTGATCCGTAAGAGTAGGTTTCGCCACCAAGGTGGAAAGAAATCCTTGAGGAACAATGTGAAGGTTAAGCTTCCGAAATTCCTCATGGAGAAGCGGTTGACTTTGTTGTAACATCAGGTTGTTACAATAAGATTTACGACTTAGCGCATCAGCCATGACGTTGGCTTTCCCTGGGGTGTAAGTTATTCCTAAGTCGAAATCTGTGATCAACTCAACCCAACGTCTTTGCCTGAGATTCAAATCTGGTTGGGTAAAAATGTACTTCAGACTTTGGTGATCAGTGAATATTTCGCAATGGTTACCGAGGAGGTAATGTCGCCAGGTCTTAAGTGCATAGACTACGGCTGCAAGCTCTAGATCATGAGTAGGATAATTCTCCTCATGTGGGTGCAATTGCCGTGAGGCGTAGGCAATTACGTGTCGATCTTGCATGAGAATACAGCCTAGTCCTTGTCGCGAGGCGTCGCAGTAGATAACAAAGTCCTTGGAGAAGTCTGGCGGTACCAGAACGGGAGCAGAAGTCAGGCGTCTTTTCAGTTCCTGAAAGCTGTGCTCACATTGTGGAGTCCATTCGAATTTCTTATCTTTCTTGAGGAGTTCGGTTAGAGGATTAGCAACTTTGGAGAAGTTTTCGACAAAGCGACGGCAATAGCTCGCTAAGCCCAGAAAACTCCGAACTTGCTTGACCGATTCAGGTGGAGTCCAGTTAAGGATGGCTTGAACTCGCTCAGGGTTAACAGCAATACCTTTACGAGATATTACATGACCCAGATAGGTCACTTCTGACAACCAAAATTCACATTTGGAAAACTTGGCATAAAGGCGGTGCTCTCGAAGTTTCTTCAACACTAGCCTTAGATGTTCGGCATGTTCTTCCTCGTTCTTGGAGTAGATGAGTATATCATCGAGATAAACTACGACGAATTTATCCAAATACTCCATGAAGATTGAGTTCATTAACCAAGAAAAGGTGGCTGGAGCGTTGGTTAAGCCGAAGGACATGACGGTGTACTCGTATTGGCCATAACGAGTAACAAAGGCCGTTTTAGGAATGTCCCCGTTTCTAATTTTGATTTGATGGTAGCCCAACCTCAAATCCATCTTGGAGAAGACTGAGGATCCAGCGAGCTGATCATACAGGTCGTTGATCCTGGGGAGCGGATATTTGTTCTTGATTGTGACCAAATTGACAGGTCGGTAATCTACAACCATCCGGTCCGTACCATCCTTTTTCTTGACGAAGAGGACGGGGTAAGCCCACGGAGATGAACTAGGTCGGATGAAACCCTTTTTCAAGGACTCATCGAGTTGTTTCTTAAGCTCGGCTAGTTCTAGTGGTGCCATCTTGTAAGGTCTTCTAGCAATCGGGACTGTTCCTGGAATGAGGTCTATTACGAACTCAACATCCCTGTCGGGTGGAACACCTGGCAATTCCTCTGGGAAGACATCCGGAAAGTCACGGACTACCGGGACGTCCTCAAGGTCTGGCAAAGGGCTGGCGTTAAGAGAATATAACTGTCGCTTGGCTATTCGGGTCAAGACATTGACTATCTTCCCCGAAGGATGGGTAAGTTGAACAGTCCTAGTGAAGCAATCAATTTGGGCATGATGAACTGACATCCAGTCCATACCCAGAATGATATTAATATCTGAAGATTTGAGGGCTATCAAAGATGCGAGGAAAACTAGTCTGTCGACTTGGATTTCATTTCCATGGCTTACTCTAGAAGTTTGCCATTTGGATCCCGGAGTTTGAATTACCATAGAGGTTGGCATGTCACAGAATGCGATGTTATGCAAACGAGCATAATTTTCGGATATAAAAGAATGAGAGGCTCCTGTATCGAAAAGAACAGATGTCGGATGGCAATTAACAAGAAGCGTACCAAGAACGACGTTGGGATCCTCTTGAGCTTCCTCGCCAGAGATACAGTTGACATGGCCACGTGCAGCGGTGGCCGGCTTGGCGTGGAACACTTTCCCTGTCGGCTTGCCACGGCCAACAGCTTTAGCAGATTGGTTGGGGTTGGTCTGGGGACACTCACGCATATAGTGACCAAATTCCCCACACTTGAAACAAGTCACGGAACTGGTACGTGGAGGAGCATTGTTGGTTGGACCCCCACAGGGCTTGGCTGGTGTAAACTGTTGAACGGGGCGAGGCACCTGGAAGGATGGCCTCGGTGTGAACCTGGGTGGCAGGGCGGTGTTGGGCACCCATACGCGGCGCTTCTGAGGACCAGCACCAGATGAGGAACCCGCGTCACGGCCATGCTTGCGTGTTGCGTCATAATCAGTCTGACCAGTCTCAGCACTGATGGCCTTGTTAACAAGTTTCTGAAAGGATGTGCACTCATGCAGACGGAGGTCGCGGCGAAGCTCAGGACTAAGCCCCTTACGGAACCTTGCTTGCTTCTTGGCATCAGTAGAAACTTCCTCAGTTGCATATCGTGCGAGGTTACCGAACTCCCTGCTGTGAGCATCCACAGAGAGTCGGCCCTGAGTGAAACTGCAAAATTCCTCACGCTTACGGTCCATGAGACCCTCCGGAATGTGATGTTCACGGAAAGCCTCGCTGAATTCAGCCCAAGTAGTGGCATGGCCCGCTGGACGCATAGCTCCATAATTCTCCCACCATAGACTGGCGGGGCCTTCAAGATGATATGCAGCAAAGGTGACCTTGTCAGCCTCAGCTACTAGCGCAGAACGCAGTTTGTGAGAAATACTGCGAAGCCAGTCATCAGCGTCGAGAGGCTCGACGGAGTGGTGGAACGTGGGTGGATGTAATTTGATGAAATCACTGAGTGACACCACGTTAGTCCTCTGATGGTGTGTTGTGTTCTGTTCAATACGCTCCAACAAACGGTTGGTCTCCCGCTTGTTTCTTTCGGCTTCCATCATAACCTCGGCTAGGGAAGGAGGATGAGGCAGAGTTGCATTCCTGACTTCGCTGCCTTCGGCCTGCTCTTGGGGAGCAGGGTTAGTGCGCGTGTTGACCATCCTAGGTAAACAAGACAATGATTTAGTCAGGATGATAAAGTTCCGACATAGGATACAGAATGTAAGGAATAACTCGGAATGCAAGATGATCATCCGTATGACATGGTAGATACAGAAACTGCTTCTTTATTCCATCGTCATACACACCATACAAGGTTTAGTACAAGACCAAACAAGGTACTATTACGGTGAAAAGAGGGTTACATCTCATCGGAGGCATTCCAAGCTCCTATACATTATTTTTCCACACCTCCGGAAGGCGATACAAACTAGGTCATATCCCACGAGTCACGCAGGACGATAGACGACACAGCTAACACGAACTAGTGATACTACTACTAACTCAGACCTATCCGTAGTAGTCCTCGTAGAAGTCACCTCCATAGCCCGGAAGCTCAACATGATCATCCGGAAACAGACGATCTCGCGGAGCTTGTGGACCATAGGGGCTAGGATGAGGTCTTGGACCAACAGACGGTGGCCTGCGGGGACCGCGAGGTGGGGTGATGCCTCCTACATCACGCCAACCCATCACGTCTGGCAAAGCAGATCTCACAGGATAGAGATCGCGCATATGCGAATATCCAGCTTGCACTGCCGGTGCAAACCGAGTCAACGTGGCCCAATGGTCAGCACGGGTATTGAAAAGCTCTAACCTCAAGGCCCGATTTTCACGGTCCTTATCCTCGAGCATCTCAGCAGTGGTGCGGGTCCGTGAATCCTCCTGGGTGGGGTCAGCATAGATAGCTTGGAGATACCCTTGTGCTCCCAGAAGTGATCCTGGCATATACCGGAAATCAGAGTCCCGAAATAGACCAGATCTGACTCGCATAATGGTCATCATAGAGTAGGCGGCGTCCTGCACAGCCATCTCAATAGTAACCCCGAGTCCATAGGAGCAGTGAAGGGGCTCGGTGGATCCAGGATAAGATGGAAATATCCTGACAGTGCAGAGGTACTGGCTTTGATTAAAGTCCCGAAATTGCTCTTCGACCGTGTACTCAGGATACCAGCGGTATCCAGCCTCAGTCATTACCCTGACCAACATGGCGGTATGACCGGGTACATCTAGGCATCGAGTCAGGCGAACCACTTGATTGAGGTCGCGAGTGGTCATCTGAAAACACAATCATAATGCAAAGGCATTAGAATTTCTAACGAAATTTCGGCAGCATAACAGTTGTAAGTGCTCAAGAAGGATTTTGAGACATTTGACAAAGGATTTCATTCACACTTAACATCATCATATCAAAGTTCTGAGTCCATCCTAGCAACATAATGTGGTAGTAGAACTAAACTAGGCTTGTAACCATCAAACCTATAAGGTACTACTGATTAGTAACGCGTGATCCTGATAGAGAGAATAGATCCTAATTCCTTAACCCCCGGTGGAAGAATAGACTGACTCAGATCAGAATGTCATAAGATAAAGAAGTAAAAAGAGCCTTACATTCCAACCCACAAACAATTCCCCTACATATAACTAAAGAATTTCTAGACTCAACATCGACCGGTACTCAACGCTTGACATTTCCCCGAAGGGACAGACACCGGAACGAGGAAGGACACATGCCGGCCAGCCTAAGTGTTCCAGAGCAGTAGCAAGCTACCATGGCTCAGCGGTAACACTAGGAGACATTTCCCGGTAAGAGAGGCTACTAAAGATAAACAACTAGATAGTCAGATCCCACACATACCAAGCATTTCAATCATACACACAATATGCTCGATATGTGCAAATACAACAAAGCATCACAACATGACTCTACGACACAAGTACTTTATTTAAGGCTCAGAGAGCCATCCATAACATACACAAAGGTACGGGTCTCACGACCCAGCATTCAAGTCATACAGTCATACAAACCAGCAGCGGAAGTAACTTGTCTGAGTACAGACAACTAGTAAAATAAAAGAGGCTTGGAAAGCCTAGCTATACTACGTGGTCCTTCACAAGCTCAGGATCACCACCTGGGCCTTAGCCTACTCATTGATGTCAACGTCTACGTAGAACCCATCAGAAGGGGTTGCAGCGTCTTCTGTAAAAAATGTAAATTATAGCAACATGAGTACAAAGGTACCCAGCAAGACTTACATCAGATCCTACATACATGCATATTATCAAGAAGGGTTGGTGGAGTTATTGCAGCAAGCCAGCTCTGACTCTTGGCTAGGCTAACCTACGAGACTCCAACTTGAAATGGTTTTGCGTACACGAGTCCACTACTCACCAATTCAATACACTACCGAGGATCCACCTCCGTCTTCCTACGGAAGAGCCATCCTCGGCACTCACACTTACCTTGAGGCTTTTAGTAGTTTCCATTTACTTGTCTATGAACTGTATAGGCAACCAAGTAGTCCTTTACCGCGGACGCGGCTATTCGAATAGATCATGTTAACCCTGCAGGGGTGTACTTCTTCATACATGTTTCCACCACTTAGCGTCTGCACACGCATGTGCTCGGCAGACTTCAAGCGAAAGCCGACGTGGGTGTAGACCACGACCTACCTAAACACCTAAGTCTCTAGTCCAGGTTTATCGCCTATCCAGGTTCCATCCGCAGGGAGTCCGGCCGAGGTTTCCCATACGGCCCCGAACGATGTGAACAGGGTTCCCGAGATACCTAACAGGTATTCGGTACACCGTGCCACGTACCTACCGCATCACAGCCCACCCCTACGGTCAGCGCTGTCCACGGCCTCTAGTAGGCTACAAACACCAGAAACTACGTGCAACTCCTGGACAGAGAGCTAGGGTGAGTAAGAAGTCGAGCGGGGTCATATTTCAGGGCCCAATGCATGGTAGTAGCTGTATCTTAAATCACACATACAGATCTCAGTGCTTAAGGTCGGCTTCAATGAAACAACCCACCATGTACTCCTACATGGCCTCTCATCGATACCTTTACCAAATCATGTTCACCACACCACTTTCATTACCGACATAATCATTTCACTCTAGTCCATCACCTAGATGAACCAGACCTGACACGACTCTAAGCATAGCAGGCATAGCAAGGTAGGAACAACACATACATATGGCTCAATCAACTCCTACACATGCTAGTGGGTTTCATCTAGTTACTGTGGCAATGACAGGTCATGCAGAGGAAGTGGGTTCAACTACCGTAGCACACAGCAGTTTGAAACGCGTTGTCTTAATGCAGTAAAAGAGAGCAGGAGCGAGAACATGGGATTGTATCGATATGATCAAATGGTTGGTTGCTTGCCTGATGGTTCGATGCACTGATACTGTTCTTCGTTAGGGTAATCACGATACTCCTCGGAGGCAGAACCTGTCGCAAAGGACACCGATACACAACCATCACCAAACAATGTGCAACAATATGATGCATGCATGAAACATGGCAATATGAGTGTGTTGGGCTAATGCAACTAAAACCAGAAGGGTTTGAACCAATTTGAATCAAAGATTCAAATTTCAAACTCAAACATGGCCCTTTAAAGTGTTTTTCCTTGTTCTGCATTAAACATCAACTTAACTTGTTTAATCATGCATGAAAATAGTACAGATGGATAGATTGGATTTTTCTGATCATTTTTCATATATAACTTGTCTGATTTGGAGTTACAGAATAAAAGTTATGAATTTTTGAAGTTTAAATTATATTCTGAAATTTCCTATATTAGAATAATTCCAGAAAATCAATTATTGCGTCAGCCTGACGTCAGTGTGACATCAGCAGGTCAACGGAACACGTCCGGGTCAAACCTGACAGTTGGTCCCGCATGTCAGGGTGATTAAATTAATTAAAGTTTAATTAGAACTAAACCTGTTTAATTAACAGGGCTGGGCCCCACCTGTCATTGACTCAGGGGAGTCAACCAGGGCCCACCAGTGGTCAAAGTCAACGCCAGCGGCGCCGGCGTTTAGCCGCCGGCGAGCCCGACGCGGCGGCGGGAGTGGTTTTGGCTGTTTCGGCCACCAAATGGGTCACGGAGACCACCGGAGTGGAGCTGAGGACGAGCCGCAGCTCTTGGTGGAGTCCGTTGGGGTCGGGGTGGCCGGAGTTGGCGCCGGCGACGACTTTGGGGGCCACCGGAGTTCGGGTGAAAACGAACTCGGCCTAGGGTGTGCGGGGAGGTGCGGGAAGTGCACGGTTGGGCCCAACGCAGCGTGGTGGGTGCGTTGGACACCGCGGGTTGGCCGGAGGATGGCCGGGAGCACGTCGGCGACGAGATCCGCGGCGGTGCGTGCGTGTGATCTTCGTGCGGTGGCTACACGGCTCGGGAATGAGAGAGGGAGGGTCGGAGGGGTAGCTAGGCTCACAGCGCTCCCGTAGAGGCCACCGGCGGGGTCGGGGACGAGCTGAGGCGGCGACGGCGTTGAAGGGGATCTCCGGCGACGGCGAGCTCGGGCGAGGTCGGTGCGATGGTCTCGGGCCGCACGAGCACACGGGGCTCGGCTAGCTCGATGGAGTGGACGGCGGCGGAGCTCCTGGACACGGCGGCACGGCGTGGGGTTGACGGAGGGCGTGGCTACGGCGAGGGGGTGACGGTGATGGCGTCGGCCATGGCGTGGGAGAGCGAGGGAGAGGAGCTGGAGAGGAGAGGGGGTGTCTGGGAGGTTCGGGAGAGAGAGAGAGACCAATTCACGGTGTTAGCCGGGCGAGGGTGGCGGCGAGGCGGCGAGCAGGTGCGTGGCACCCATGCGGTGCTCGCCGTCGAGCACCTGCCTGCCTGCCTGGCCGGCAAGCAGCTCGCTGGCGCGGTGCTGGGCTGGGCCGGCAGGTGGGCCGGGTGCTGGGCGCCAGGTAAGCTTTTTCCAATTCTTTCTGTTTCCTGTTTTTTTTAATACTTCTGCAACTTTGTTGAATTAAATAAAATACTTAGGCAACTCCTAAAATCACCAAACTACTCCTGGCCCATAGTTGGATTATTTCCAACATGAAACATTTTAGTTTGGAGATATTTGAGCATTTAAATATTTTATATAATTTTAAATGGCCAAATTCAAATATTTATGATTTAATTCAAAAACCCTAAGATGGCCTAGGAAAATGTGCATCACTTTTGGCAGAGGTTCTGAACCAAGACAAAAATGATGGGCATTTTAGAAGGGCATTTCAGGTTCATTGAAAATATTTTTAGTAACCCTAGTTGGTTTCAGAGGGGGCCGGGGGTTCTGTCATCCCCATTTCAAGTTTCTGATGAAGAATAGACATGATGCAACACTCTAATGCATGAACTAGCTAGGGTGTGACACACGAGTAGCCCCACCGCACCGCTAATCATGGTGAATGGGGAATGAGCGGATTCCACCAGGCAAATGGGGAGGCAAAAAAAGCTTGTACCACCTCTATTAAGAGATAAGGTCTCTTCCTCTTTACCCACGCCTTTCCATTCCGCTAGTCCATTCCCCTTTGCTCGAGCCCTAGCGCCCAAGCACTCTTCTTATCCACCGAAGAGTGGTTCTCCGAAGATGTCCGGATCCGGAGCAGGAGGCAAATGGATGGTTTCCGCCGTTCGGGAGAGGGATATCAAAAAGCTCCGAGAGGCCGGGTACCTGGTTAAGAATATCAGCCACCGTCTTCCACCGGCGGGACAAATCGTCCCCACTCCGGAGCCCCACGAGAGGGTCGTGTTCCTTCCTCATTTTGTCCGCGGGCTCGGGTTTCCCCTTAATCCCTTTGTTCATGGCATCATGTATTATTATAGGATTGATTTTCATGATCTGTCCCCCAATTCTTTCCTTAACATCTCGACGTTCATCTTCGTGTGTGAGGACTTTCTCCGTATTTCGCCCCACTTCGGTCTATGGTTGAAGATCTTCAACGTGAAGCCCAAGGTGGTAAATGGCGAGCACGTCGAGTGCGACAGCGCTATGGTGAGCAAGATGCCTAAGGTCACATGGCCAACGGGCGCCTTCAATGATTCCGTCAAGGAGTGGTAGCAGCAGTGGTTCTATATCACCGAACCATGCGGTAAAAAGTGGGCCACTGCTCCCGAATTCAGATCCGGGGCCCCACTGAGGCTCACATCCTGGACCGGGAAGGGCCTGAACTGGTCCCCATCCGACGAGCTGTCAGTGCTCCAAACGCGCATCCAGAGAATGGTTGATAAGGATGTCCAACTTGTCAATGTAGTCCAGGTGATGTTAGTTCGCCTGATCCTTCCTTGCCAGCGTCAAGCCTGCACTTTGTGGGAATACGACCCAACCGAGCACCAGACCCTACGGGAGCTCTATGGGTCCTCCCACAAGGATATCTGGAAGGTGCTCTTCAAGTCCGACAAACCGTGGCCGGGCTCCGCCGAGGACCGCGGGTATCAACTATCCCGCTCCGCCAGTTCGGTAAGTCATTGTTGTGCTCTGTCCACCCATTTTTTAGCTAGTATGTCCTGAGGGAGACGCTTTTATCATGCTTTCTACAATAATCCCAGGAATGGACAAAAAAGGCGGGGCAGATACACTGTCCAGCCCCGCTGCCGGAGGAACCGGCAGGACCTCTTCTAACGAATATGCTGGTCCCAGCGCCTTACGAGGCACCGAATAAAGAGGACACCAAGAAGGTCAAGAAGACCCGGAGCGGAGGAGGAAGACTCCAGCGACCATCCCTCCTCCAAAGACGAAGAGGAGGAGGAAGAAGACGAGCCCTCCATAGGGGGAGGGGAGAAAAGGACGGCTTCCTCATCCCTGGAGGCCGAATCACCAAAGAGGGGGAAAGTTTCCCTCCCGGAGGTGTCCGCCACGGCTACCCATAGCAGCCCGGAGTGGGATCCTAGGGCTCAGCCCCTGGTAAAGTCATGAGTATACGAAATCCAAACACGCCTACGTGCCCGAGGTCGTTAGGGTGTAGTAGCTTAACTGTCGCCATACTTTGTGCAGCCCGGCAAGGGCCCACGGCGGATAGTCCTCATCGGAGGATTCGCTGAGCTCAGATGCCCTGGAGAGCGAGACGCCTCCAGAGGCACCTTCCCCGAAGCCTAGGCGCGACACCAAGGTGTCGTCTCAGCAGGACCTGGACCAGGGAGGGCATATATCTGGCGCCGGATATACAGGAGCAGCGGTTCCCATGCTTGTCGACGGCTTGGGCGATCTTAGATTTGGCCCGCAGCCGGACACGGTCCTGGCGACTTTTAAAGCTCCAGGATCTGGCGAGGAGCCACCTTTGACGGGGGGGGGGGAGCCCCGCCTGCTCCGCTAGCAACCTCTATCCAAGTAGAGTTGTCGGGCGGCCTATCGACAGCGCTAAAGAGTGCGTCCATCGTCGATGAACATCGCGCCCTCGTGGGCACGGTGATTGAAAAGATTCAGTCCGCTGAAAGCAGAATATAATGAATCTTGCCTTAGCCTTATAAAAGGCTTTGAGGTATGTTTTTAGAAACCTTTGAAGATTGTCATAGTATGAGTAGTAGGCCCTAATGCACTATCCAATGAAAAAGAGAGAGCCAAACATGGGATCAAACTTCCACTTCACAGGAGACTCAGTAAATGGCATATATCCCTTTGTTTGAAAATAGGCGTCCATAGAAACGACCGCCTCTCATAATGCAGAGGTGTCCGTTCTAAAGCAGAGTCTGGAATGGGCCGAAGAAGAACTTGGTCGCGTGAAGAAGCAGTTGGAGGACAAGCAAGGTGTCGATGTCAAAACCGGCGGATCTCGGGTAGGGGGTCCCGAACTGTGCGTCTAGGCGGATGGTAACAGGAGACAAGGGACACGATGCTTTTACCCAGGTTTGGGCCCTCTCGATGGAGGTAAAACCCTACTCCTGCTTGATTAATATTGATGATATGGGTAGTAGAAGAGTAGATCTACCACGAGATCAGAGTGGCTAAACCCTAGAAGCTAGCCTATGGTATGTTTGTTTTTCGTCCTACGGACTAAAACTCTCCGGTTTATATAGACACCGGAGAGGGCTAGGGTTACACAGAGTCGGTTACAATGGGAGGAGATCTTCATATTGTATCGCCAAGCTTGCCTTCCACGCCAAGGAAAGTCCCATCCGGACACGGGATGGAGTCTTCAATCTTGTATCTTCATAGTCCGGGAGTCTGGCCAAAGGTCTTAGTCCGGCCATCCGGACACCCCCTAATCCAGGACTCCCTCAGTAGCCCCTGAACCAGGCTTCAATGACGACGATTCCGATGCGCAAGTTGTCTTTGGCATTGCAAGGCGGGTTCCTCCTCTGAATATTCCATAAAAGATGTTGAACACTAGGGTAGTGTTCGGCTCTGCAAAATAAGTTCCACATTCCACTGTAGAGAGAATAATATTTGTGTTAATCGGATCTGCTGACGTATTCCGCAGCGTGACATCATGCCACGTCCAGGCTTCTATTCATTTTATTTTTCCACTTCAGCGCGTTTAGTGAGGCGGTTTCCTTGGCATGTCTTGTCAAAGCAGATATCGTGTCCCCTTATTCCGGGATTCTCATCAATACGGGTGTGGGTAACACAACCGCGCCATTAACCGCGACGCTTGGGAGATAAGAGAGTTTTATTAGGCCGGTGGGGGGCTCGTTGTTTTGGCCGCCCATATAAGGGGATAAGAATCCGCCCTTTCCATTCACGCCTTCTTCCTCCTCTACTTATTCGTCCCTGCGCGCTCGAGCTCCAGCGCCCAAGCCCGCACTTCCCACCTCAACCTTCTCCAACCATGTCCAGAGCGGTAGGTAGATGGATGGCCTCCTCCGTCACGGAGGGGCAAATCAAAAAACTGAGGAAGCCCGGATACTTGTCTAACGACATCGCGCACCGGCTTCCAGATGTGGGGCAACTCATCCCCACCCCCAGGCCCCATGAGAGGGTTGTTTTTCTTCCCCATTTCCTCCGCGTACTGGGTTTTCCTCTTCACCCGTTCGTCCGGGGGCTCATGTTCTACTACGGCCTGGACTTCCACGATCTTGCCCCGAACTTCATGCTCAATATCTCAGCGTTTATTGTCGTGTGTGAGGCCTTCTTCCGCATCCAGCCCCACTTTGGCCTATGGCTGAAGATCTTCAGCGTCAAGCCGAAGGTTGTGAAAGGCCGACAAGCGGAATGCGGAGGTGCTATGGTGGGCAAGATGGCCAACGTCACTTGGCTCGAGGGTGCCTTCGTGGAAACCATCAAAGGGTGGCAATCGGGGTGGTTTTATATCACCGAGCCGCTTGACCCTAAGTGGGCAGCGGCCCCCGAATTTCGATCCGGCATCCCCACCTGACTCACATCTTGGAAAGAGATGGGCCTATCATAGGGCAATCCGGAAGAGGTGACCGGACTCCAAACCTGCGTCCGAGACCCGGTGACTAAGAAGGTCAAGCTTGTCAACGTGGTCCAGGTCATGCTCTTCCGCCGGATCCTCCCGTGTCAACGACGGGACTTCAATTTGTGGGAGTTCGACCCGGCCCAGCACCAGACTCTATCCCGGCTCTTCGAAATGAAGCACGAGGACGCCTGGAAGGTGCTTTTCAAGAGTTTCGAGGTCTCCCCTCCCGTCACCGAGGATCGCGGATTCTGCGCCAAATGTCAAGCCTCCGAAGTAAGCTTACATTTAGTCCCTTATGGGATACCCGAATTTCACAGTTTGACTTTATGTGGGATCTAAACTCCCGATCCTTTGACAGGACTGGAAGAGGACATCCGGACAGTTTGACTGTTCGGCTCCTTTGCCCGAAGGCCCAGCAGACGCGCAATTGGCAAAGCTACTGGTTCCGGCACGAGGACCCGAAAGAGTTCCCAGTGCCCAGTGGCGTCGGATTTGCCCGACAACCCCAACGCACCCTCCGCCTCCGAAGACGAGGAGGAGGAGGAAGAAGAAGAAGCCTCTCCCCCTCCAACGGGGGGAGGAACAAAAAGAAAGGCCACCCCAACTGGGGAAGCCAGGGGGTCCAAGAAGGGGAAAACCCTTCTGCCGGACTACGCCCCCGACGCCGAAGACGGCGGGAGGGGGGGGGAATGGCCATCTAGGGTCAAGCCCCTGGCAAAATCGTGAGTGTCCGGCTACCCGAATGACTTATTGCACTCCTTTATTATTTGATAGCTTCTAATGCCGAATCTAAGTATGCAGTCCGCCCAGAGCTCAGCTTGGCGATTCGTCAAGCGACTCTCTGAATTCGTCGGACGTGAATAGCGCTTCACCTCCGACGGCCTCCTCCCCTCTCCCTACAGACGACGCTGAGGTGGAGTCCCATAGGGGACAAAACCAGGAGGAGGTGGTCCTGGAGGCGCCACAAGGTGACCTTCCGGACTCCAGGCCCAAAGGGGGTAAAGCCCCGGAGGGATCTAAGTCTGGTCCCGGGCCGGACACTGCTCCGGAACCATCAACGATTCCAGAGTCTGACAGGCGGCGCCTTCATAAGAAGGGCAAGCCTGTGACGCCGGCGACTTCCGTCCACCCGGAGGCGCCGAACAATTTGCTGGAGGCGCTTAGCGGCGCCTCCATCGACGAGGAACACCACACCGTTATGTGTGCGGTGATTCAGAAGGTTCAGTCTGCCAAGAGCGGGCTGACGGAAGCCTGTACAAGCCTCTTAACGGGCGTTGAGGTATGTGTTCAAAAACATATATAAAAATATTACCGCATAGACAGTAGCCCCTGATGCTCAGTTCAGTGTTTGGAAAGAAAAGCCGAGCTGAGGATCTAAAAAGATATTCCCACGAGTCTAATAGAAATATGTCAATATGGGAATGCAGGCTGCGGTGCTGACCTCTGCCGCACTGACTGCGGAGGTCAATGTATTGAAGGAAAACCTCGAGCACTCCGAGAGCGAGCTCGGCCGTGCCAAGAAGCAGCTTGAGGATAAAGAGGGTACATAGTACCTCCTGTAAATGTATATAGGAATACTTGGTTGCAAAATAAGAACAGGACCAACGTTAATGTTGCAGGAGCCACGACCGAGGTGGCGACCCTGAAAGAGGCGGTCTCCAAGGCCTAAAAGAGTGCGGCCTTGGAGCGCACCGAGCAAGAGAAGCAGGAGGCGCGGGTGGTGGAGGTGCAGCAAGGGCTCTAGGCTCTCGTGGAAAAACACGAGAGTTTGGAGCATGACTCGAAGACTCGAGAGTCCGAGCTTGCCTTGGCTCTTGAGAGTGCCAAGACCGCTAAGGCCGAAGCCCAGAAGGCCCTTCAGGAGATCAAGGCGATGAAGAAGATAGCGGTGGGTAAGGCATTCTTTATGCAAAGAAAAAATATAAAAGTTAATTATCTGCTACTTACCTGAATCCGGAGCTCTCCAGGAGCGTTCACTGATCTTCCCTGTAGTGTGTCTGATGCCGCCGCATACTACCGAGCCAAAGAGGGGAGCTCGACAGAAAAAGTGTTCTGGTCCCAGTCTGCTGAGGCCGAACATCCGGTGCCCCTGAGCGACCAGCTGAAGCAGCTGGTCGAGCTCTACAAGGTGGCCGAACGGGCCATGAAGGGCCTCATAGCTCGGCTGTGGCCTGGAGAAGTCATGCCTAGGAGCTACTTCGATCTGGTGCAGCGGCTGGTGGGCGCGTGTCCGTGGATTGAGGTCGTCAAGCGCTCCGTTTGTATTGAAGGTGCCCATCGGGCCCTTGCCCGTGCTACGGTGCATTGGGGCAAGCTAGATGCGGAGAAGCTGTTGACGGACGCGCCACCGCCGGGCAAGGAGTATCGGACGCCCGAGATGTATTATAATGGCGTTCTGAAGGGTGCCCGCCGTATAGCGGATGAGTGCTCCAGAGATGTAATTTTTGAGTAGACTCGCATTTGTTATCCTGTACGCTGAAGATTTGTTCATATGCGTTAAGCAACGCTTGTTAATTTAAAATATTACCTTCTGTGCGGCCGTTTATCAAATCTGAGAGATGCAAGTCGTCAGCTTCGACCCCCATGCCACGAGTGCTGGGGTGTTCGGGATAAACCTGAGCGCTCTTGTTCCCATTCTTGGGTCCATCTAGGGAGGCGTTCAGCACAACGAACCAGGCCGTCGGACTTATAATGCTTTATCACTCTCACTTAGCCATAGAATTCTATAATTTTAAATTTCGGCGAAGCCCCTAGTATTCGGAAGACCGAGTTCGGGGCGCTATCCACGCCTAGGCCGGATAATTCCGGTTCCTCGCTCGAAGCGGCATAAGTCTTTAAGGACTCGAAGAAACCTCGCGAACAGCGACCGGTCTCTCGCACTATCATGATAGTCAGTTTTAGCTTTCTCTACTGAGGTGTTAACCCAGCTCAACTGGGGCACAATCGCAGTAGTTCTCCCAGCGCTACCTTAGCCAACAATGCGGAACGTAAGGTACCAAAACATGGGAGCCGGGCAAAACCAACTATTCACCAAAGACATGATTCGGAGCCGATGCATATAGTGCTATAAGTTCGGGGTGCCGCACTCGTGAGAGTGTTTGGTCTTCTCACACCATGTTATGGGGTGTTGTAAGCCCCTGGTGTATTGTCCGCACCAAAGTGTACAGTTGCAGAATGTCATGACTGAACATATTTGTATATAAAAATAGATAAGTACAATAATAGGTAAGAGCTATATATTGTTTATTAAAAAAGGGCTGCTGCGAAAGCAGAACGATACAAGAAGTGCGGTAAGCAAGAGATGGGAGTATTTGACATATTCCCCTCCAGGAGCAAGCTGCGGGATTGTAAGTAAAACAGGTATTAAACTCGTTATAGAGACCACCTGGACTTTTGACGTGGCTTGCTCCCTCCCTGGCTGTTGCATCGTGGGTTCGGCGAGTGTATTGCTGGACAGGCCTTCCGAATAGTTGGGTCCTGAAAGTGTGTAAAAAGGAAAACAGCGAAATAGGGAGCCCCTTAGTGCGGTTGAGCCGCATTCTAAGCGTGCCGTTGTTGTGCCCCTCCCCTTATGTCCATGGTATCTCTAAGGCGTAATTATGTACGCGTGGTACTAGTATTCGACCAAGTTCCTCACCTTGGGTAGCCCCAGTACTTCTAGTGGAGAAGAAGGATGGATCATTAAGGATGGTTGTTGATTATCGTGCGTTGAATGAAGTCACAATCAAGAACAAGTACCCACTGTCGATGATCAATGATTTGTTTAACCAGTTGCAAGGAGCTAAGGTATTTTCCAAGATCGATTTGCGATCAGGATACCACCAGCTGAAGATTCGAGAGCAGGATATACCTAAGACAGCTTTTACCACAAGGTACAGGCTATACGAGTATACCGTTATGTCATTTGGCCTGACTAACGCGCCTGCCTATTTTATGAACATGATGAACAAAGTGTTTATGGAGTTGTTGGATAAGTTCGTCCTGGTGTTCATTGATGATATATTGGTCTACTCGAAGAATGAAGAGAGCATAAGGAACATTTGTGTTTGGTTCTTGAGAAGCTCAGGGAACATCAGTTATATGCCAAGTTCAGCAAGTGTGAGTTTTGGTTGAAGGAAGTTGGATTTCTCGGACATGTTATATCCGGAGAAGGAAGAGCAGTAGACCCCACTGAGGGAGTACTGGATTAGGGGGTATCAGGACAGCTAGACTATATACTTTGTCCGGACTATTGGAGCGTGTAGATACAAGATTCAAGACTCCGTCCCGTGTCTGGATGGGACTCTCCTTTGCGTGGAAGACAAGCTTGGCGATCCGGATATTATATTTCCTTCCTTGTAACCGACTCCATGTAAATCCTAGCCCTCTCCGGTGTCTATATAAACCGGAGAGGTTGATCCTTAGAGGGACGATCACAATCATAATCATCATATTCTAGCTTCTAGGGTTTAGCCTCTACCATCTTGTGGTAGATCAACTCTTGTACTACTCATATCATCAATATCAATCAAGCAGGACGTAGGGTTTTACCTCCATCGAGAGGGCCCGAGCCTACGTAAACATTGTGTCCCTTGCCTCCTGCTACCATTAGCCTAAGACGCACAGATCGGGACCCCCTACCCGAGATCCGCCGGTTTTGACACCGACATTGGTGCTTTCATTGAGAGTTCCTCTGTGTCGTCGCTGCAAGGCTCGATGGCCCGTCTCGTTGTCAAGGACAACATCACCTCTGGGGGAGTGCTGGCTGTAGGCCAAACTCTCCGACCAGGCGGCTTCATCATGGCCGCCCCATCGGCTGTCGCACCGACGATGACCTCTCGGGTCATCACGCATAGCCTCCACGTCGATTCGGAACTCGCCAAACAGATGGATCTGATGGAGCACTCCTCTCTTAATGAGCTCTTGGATCGCATCGCTGCTTTGGGAGTTGCCCCAGACTATGACCGGATTGGGCTTAAACCTGACCAAAGGGACATTAAATCCCCGCTGGTCACCCACGAGATAGCGGTAGTGGAGGAGCCACATACGGATTACCCCTCTATCTTGATGACAAGTTATGTCCGGATCACCGAGCTCCCTGAGCTGGACACCCGCTCAAGGGAAGACATGACCCAGACCCCGGACTTAGAATCGGGTATCGGGCCAGAGAAATTGGGCAGCATCCCGGATCCCGAGCTGTCAAGCCCGGAAGCTTCCCTGCCCCAGGGCGTTAGTCCGGCTGTCACTAAAACCTCTGTCTGAGCTAAACGGGTGAACTCTTGTAAGTCAGCCGATCCAATCCCCAAAAAACCAAAGCCCACCCCAGGGCGTGGAACCATATTGGAAGAATGGCTCAACGGGCCATGTAAACTCCATAGCACGCCGGACACTACACCAATACATAGCCTTAGAGCATGTTGGATACTCCGGCAGGTAGCAAAAAGTGGCGAGGATCTTCTTGTAAGCCATAAAGCAGAACAACATCCCGCCAAAGAAAACAATGCAGTACTAACAGTCTTCGAGACTTTCGCCTCCAATAATAGGCGCAAGCGAGCTCATCGAAGCTCTGCTAAAATCTGCCATGTGGCAAAAATAAATCCGTGGAACGACATTGCTATAACTTTCAGCGCCAGTGATGAACCTCAATTCCAGACAGTCCAAGCACCAGCCGCTTTGGTCCTTAGCCCAATCATGGACGGCTTCCGGCTCACCAAAGTACTCATGGACGGCGGAAGCAGATTAAACTTAATCTATGAAGAAACACTCAGCAAGATGGGAATGGATAAAAGCCGCATTGAGCAAAGCGGCACAACCTTCAGGGGAATTGTCCCTAGTCGGGAAGCGCGGTGTGCGGGAAAAATCACATTTGATGTGGTATTTGGCACCCCAGAGAATTACAGGTCTAAAGAAATCACATTCCAAGTGGCTCCTTTCAGTAGCGGATACCACGCCCTTTTAGGGCAGGACGCGTATACAAGCTATCAAGCTATGCCCCATTATGGGTACATGAAGCTTAAAATGCCCGGACCCAATGGAATCATCACTCTAGCCAGTGATCCGGATGTCGCACTTCACGCCGAAAACAAAACCGCAGCACTAGCCCTGGAAGCATTATCTGAAGCCCTAGTAGCCGAAGAACTAACAATGCTGCATGCCACCGTGGACAGGGACAACGTGATACTCGACAAGCGACCCAAGTCCACCTCATTTAAAGCCATAGATGAGATAGTCAAATTCCAGGTCCATCCAACGGACCCCACGAAGACAGCTTCCATCGGGACACAGTTGAACCCCACAATGGACGCCGCACTACGAAACTTCCTATGCGAGAATTGGGACATTTTTGCCTGGCACCCATCGGACATGTCGAGCATCCCACGCAGACTAGCCGAACACAACCTCAATATACTAAAAGGATACAAGCCTATCAAGCAGACTCTCAGGCGGTTTTCAGAGCCCAAACGGCAAGCCATGGGGGAAGAGCTAGCCAAGCTACTTGAGGCCGAATTCATCAGAGATATCAAGCATCCGGATTGGCTGGTAAATCTGGTAGTGGTACCAAAGAAGGACAAATCTTGGCGCCTATGCGTCGACTTCAAAGACCTCAATAAGGCTTGCCCCAAGGATCCCTTCCCCCTCCCTCGCATCGACCAAATCATCGACGCCACAGCAGGACATGACTCGTTGTGTTTCCTCGACGCATACTCTGGATACCATCAAATAAAGATGGCAGAGTCCGACCAAGATGGAACAGCTTTCATAATGCCATATGGTCCTTTCTCCTTCAACACTATGCCTTTCGGGCTTAAAAATAACGACGCAACCTATCAACGCATGATTCAAACATGCCTGGAAAAGCAAATCGGCAAAACAGTGGAGGCATATGTGGACGACGTGGTCATAAAAACAAAGCACGTCGAAACCCTAATAGACTTGAGGCTTACGTTCGATAACCTCCGAACATACGACATCAAGCTGAACCCGGAAAAATGTGTTTTCGGCGTCCCCTCTGGAAACTTCTCAGCTTCATTGTTTCCAATGGAGGAATTGAAGCGAATCCGGCAAAAATCCGAGCTCTGTCGTAGTTGGCTATACCAACAGACCTCAAGCACATCAAGAAACTAGTTGGATGCGTGGCTGCCTTAAGCCGCTTTATCTCCAGGTTAGGAGAAAAGGCATTACCTCTTTACCGCCTTCTTTGGTGCACCGAACTCTTCGTGTGGACGGATGCAACCACGGCCAGACTGGACGAAATAAAGACCTTATTGGCCAGTAATCCAATCTTAACAGCGCCAAATATTGGCGAACCTATGCTGCTGTACATAGCTGCAACACATCAAGTTGTAAGCGCAGTGCTCGTCATTGAACGAGAGGTTGACGGATACAAATTCCCGCTCCAGAAGCCGGTTTATTACGTATCCATGGTCCTCACCCCATGAAAATCCCGATACCCACACTATCAAAAAATAGCATACGCGGTCTTCATGGCAGCCCGGAAGCTACGACACTACTTTCAAGAGTGTTCGATTACAGTGGCCTCTGAAGTACCACTCAACGACATAATATATAACCGCGACGCTATGGGCCGGATTGCTAAATGGGCCATCGAGCTCCTTCCATTCGACATAAATACAAGCCACGACGGGCCATCAAGTCGCAAGTACTGGCTGACTTTGTCACCAAGTGGACAGGAGCCGAAATCCGTAAAGAGTACGACGCGTACTCTAACTGGATCATGCACTTCGACGGCTCTAAAATGCTGGTTGGATTGGGAGTAGGTGTAGTCCTGACGTCTCCCACCGGACACACGGTCCAGTACGTACTCCAAATATTATACACAGACTCCAACAATGTAGCCGAATACGAGGCTCTGTTGCACGGTCTTCGGATGGCAGTCTCTATGGGCATTCAACGCCTGGAGGTGTGCGGGGATTCAACCCTCGCAATATCACAAATAAACAGAGACTTTGATGCCAAGGATCCGAAAATGGCGGCCTACCGTCATGCCGTCCTCAAAATGTCAGCTCGGTTCAAGGGACTCAAATTTCACCATGTGGCTCGAGAAAACAATCAAGCGGCGGATATCCTCGCCTGCATCGGCGCTAAACGCGACCCTGTCCCACCTAACATATTCCTAGAAAGGCTGTTCAAGCCATCTGTGGTATGGGAAGGGGAGTCCGGCAACACTAGCACGGATCCGAATACACCCCCAGATTCCGAACCATCAAACATAATCGGAGGCTCCACCACCAAAATAACATCTTCGGCCCATGAAATCATGGTTGTAATTGCCTTGTGGACTGAACCTTTCTTGTCCTACCTAAATAGGCAGCAGCTCCCCGAAGACCAAAATGAAGCACGTTGCATCGTGCGGCATTCTAAAGCTTACAAAGTCCATGAAGGGGAACTCTATAAGAAAAGTGCGACCGGAGTGCTCCAAAGGTGCATCTCCGAAGAGGAAGGGTGGCAGCTCTTGGCTAAAATCCATGCTGGACTGGGCGGGCACCACGCCGCGGCTCGAGCACTAGTCAGCAAGGCCTTCCGTACAGGATTTTATTGGCCGATAGCCCGAGCAGATGCACATGACCTTGTCCAACACTGCGTCGGTTGCCAGCTCTTTGCCAATCAGAGTCATATGCCCCCTACCGCTCTCCAACCAATCCCCATCACTTGGCCCTTCACGGTCTGGGGGCTGGATATGGTCGGACCCCTTAAAGGGGGAAGCCATAAGAAAAAATACTTATTGGTCATGGTGGACAAGTTCACCAAATGGATAGAAGCTAAACCAGTCAAAACGGCCGAATCCGGACCAGTGATAGACTTCATATCCGGGGTTGTACACCGATACGACGTCCCCCACAGCATCATCACTGATAATGGCTCTAACTTCACAGCCGATGAAGTGAAAACCTGGTGCGGCAACATGGGCATTAAGCTCGATTACGCCTCCGTCTACCATCCCCAAACAAACGGCCAGGTCGAACATGCAAACGGTCTCATCATGAGCGGCATCAAACCCAGACTAGTGCGATCCTTGACTGAGTCGGACACGCACTGGGTCGAAGAGCTTGACTCCGTACTCTGGGGGCTGCGGACCACGCCGAATCGCACCACTGGATATACACCATTTTTTATGGTGTACGACGCAGAAGCAGTACTACCCTGCGACATAATACATGATTCGCCTCGCGTACAAATGTACGAAGAGAAGGAAGCCAAGTTAGATCAGCAGGATAACTTAGATGCCCTGGAGGAGGGGCACGACATCGCAAAAGCCCGTTCTGCATTCTATAAGCAGCAGGCTCGATGGTACCAAAGCAGAGAACTGTGGGCCAAAACTTATAATATTGGCGAACTCATTCTACGCCTACCAGAGAAGAAGAAGGACAAGCTCAAACCCAAGTGGGAGGGTCCCTTCGTCATTGATAAAGTTCTCACCGGAGGAGCGTACCGCTTAAGTAATGCATCCGATAACAGATTTGAGCCGAACCCAAGGAACGCGGCCAGACTCCGGAGATTCTATGCCTAGCATCGAACTCAGTGTTCGTCTCCTTACCCTCTCCTTTTAAATTATGTCCCCTCCCTTTTCGTTTCTCGACCTTTTTCCTCTTCACACAAAGTACTTAATACAGTGTGGATGCCCGGATCACTCCGGTCCCTCTATGTGTGTAAGCAGTACCTGGGGGTTTCCTATACAGAAGCTAAATATAATTACTTTAATGGCTTTTTGCCAATCGCATATGCGTTCTTTTTCCATATGTGCCTTTTATTCACCATTATATGCATCGATATGACTTAAGATGTGGCCATGCTGGGTTGCCTGGCTCTTGTGTTTATGCCCTACAATCCCGTTAATTTGGCTAGGGCATAAGGGGAGCACCTCTGCATTGTTACTGCCGGTTCAGCCGGATGTGTACCTCAGACTGGGTGAAGCCGAAAGCTAGCTTTCTTAAGGGAATATTCGGTCATTGAGCAAAAGATGTTTTTGTTTATTACAACGTAAATCCCTAGAAGTTTTGTATCCTGCGTCCTTGTTCGCAGTCCGGACATGTGCATCTTCGCATGCGTACCCAGGGAAAGGAACCCCTAACGGAATTATTCTCCCTGGAAGATGTTTCTTACAATCCATGTAATATAACATAACTAGTTGGGTACTTGTCTGTTCAAGCACTTATGACCCCTACGCCTAGTTTCCATGCATACCCCGGTTCTGTATAACTGAGCGGGTATTCGGATACACCCCGGACTGTCGGATCCAGGGGCTAAAGCGAAAATGTCCGCCATGACAAATGATTTTAATCCGACTAGGGACTACTTATGTCCATTGAATTACACAGTCACTTGGACTGACTATATTCCTCCTCTATACCATCCAACAGGCTATCTAGCTTACAATCCTCTTGGGAATACTTTGCGGCTAACGCTACCTGGTCATACACCAGACTCACGGGAATTTCTTGCCCACTGGCCCTACCGGTCCGACTTTGGCCATATGGTTCGGGTCCAGCTTGGTGTAGCGCGTCTTCACCATAGCCCAGGCTTCTCTTGCACCTTGTTGGCAGGCTGACATCTTCCACAATCGGAAGTGCCGCCGCTCTCCTTGAAGCATATCCACAAGCTCCCCCATGCCCTTCGGCAGGAAGCTTGATGGCCACAAGGCCTGAGCAATGCCCTGCATCACCTGCCGATCTCGCTCGTGCAGTTGTTAGAGGTCTTGAAGTAAATCACCTGCAGACGCGGGCATCTCCTCCTCAGGGCGGCCCGTTAACATACCTAAAAATAAAAATTCTTTCAATATGCTTCCTCGCCGAGCTGTACTACAGTTCGTCTAGGCACTTACCATAAAGGCTGCGACGAAGGCTTTTGTTCTCCTTCACGGAGTCCGCCAGCTGAGCGCGAACATCTTTTAATTCAACGTCCAGCCGGACATTAGCATCTTGAAGATTGTTCTTCTCCTGCCTAACTTGCGTAAGGAAACGCTCGCCAGCTTTCAGCTGCCTTTGGAGATGTGACTCGTTATCTCCTACAAACTCCGGATTCACCCCGGGATTGTCTGCAGAATTTTCTGTTAGACTTATCATACGAGCCACTTACTAACTGGTACATCTTCGTACAATTGAGACAAATGTTACCAGATGAGGCCTTCTGGGATTCCTCTAACTTGGCAACCGTGGCCCTCAGCTGGATCTTGCACTCGTTCAGCTCCCGAGACAATTGCTCATTCTTATCTACAAGGACCTGTGCATAAATTGATCATTAAAATAGTTGTTCCAACTGTTTCAAGTCTCAGGGGCTACTGCTATACATGCTTATCGAATTTTCTTACCCATATATCTTTGATATACTGGTCTGTCGCTCGGGCAAGCCCGCCTTGAGCAACTCGGATGTATGCGTCTCCTGAATTGAAAGCATTAAATGCCTCTTTGGAAAAGATGTTATTGCAAAGTACGGCCCATTGGTGCCAGTGATTCATGGCGCTCTCTACTTTGGAATTCGTGGCGAAGAGCATATCCGCATCCTCTGTCGGAGGACAATGCGGCATCGGCCCCACGTCCACCCCCTCTCTCTAAGCCGGTTCTGGAATCCGGCTGGTGGAGGCGTGATTGGTGGGGTCCCCGGATACAGTCCGGCTACTCCTCTTCCTGCCAAGACACAAAGGGTATTGTTACATTTCAAATACAACAATCAAAGAGCAGGCTTTCACCATACCTCTATAGCGGCGTTTCAGCCCTAACCGCCTTCCTCTTAAACCCGCCCGATTCGGACGCCCTTTGCCGACGGGTCCCTAGGGGCTCGGCTCCGCGCTCTGACCGTCGTCTCTGCAAAAACACGACACTTCAGGTGTAAGGCATGGCATCAGAAACGAGTCCTCTCCGGAGGATAGGGTTTTTTGCTTGGCTTACATGCGATGTAGGTAGCAGTCCGGGATAGTCGGCGATAATAGCCACTGAGGTGCCATCGCAGCTTGCCTGATAAAATATCCTGTTAACGAGCTCGACAGTAATATCCGGATCTTCTTCGAGTCCTAGATCGAGGGCCCTTCCGGTGTCCTCTGGCTGCGGGGAGGGGCTGGAGATTCCTTCTACGGCCCTCCTCATTTCCTGCTCAGAAATATCGAGGTAAATAATCTTGGCGAAGAATGCCATAATAAGTGAAGCGTGCGAAAGAATGACGACTTACCCAGCTTGGGGGGTTGTACATAGAAAACCCATCCCGCGGTTTAATATGAAGGAATTCTTCTTCTTCTCCTTTATATAAATCGGACAATATCCTCGCCAAAGCCGTGGCAGAGTCCGGACCTTTACTGCCACAACGGGTGGCATCATCTTTCCCGTTGTAGTGCCACATGGGCTTCCACCGATATTGAAGCGGCTGCACGCCCCGCATTATGCATATTGCCATAACCTCGACTATCGTCAGCCCGGATTTGGCCAGTAACTTTATCCTGCTCATCAGAAAGTGTATTTCTCTGGTATCCTCCTCTCGGGGGCCCCGAGGGCACCAGCTTCAACGTCCCTTCGGCGGAGCGTTATTGAACTTAGGGAGACCTATCCAGACTGGATCTGGAAGGGGAACGTCATCGACATAAAACCACTCCGAAGGCTAGTTCTCCGGTGCCTTCTTCGGAGTACCGGATAGGTATCCGGTCTCGGTGATGCGCCATACTTCGGCTCGGCCCACTTGACATAGGGATTCTCCCTGGTTGCGAGGGACAAGGCAGAACAGCTTCTTCCATAACCCAAAGTGAGCCTCGCAGCCTAGAAATAGCTCACAAAGGGCAACGTATCCTGCTATATGCAGCACAGAGGCAGGGGTGAAGTTGTGCAACTGGAGGCCGTAGAACTCCAGGAGCCCGCGAAGAAATGGGTGGATAGGAAACACGACGCCCCTTAGCAGATGCGGGATGAGGCATATTCGCTCCTCTGGGGAAGGATTAGGAGATCCCTCCGCTTGCTCCCCGCCATTATAGGTGGCTATTCCGGCTCAGACGGGGACCATGAACGCCGGTGGGAGAAGCCTTTGGGTTTGTAACTCTATCAAACAGCTGTGAGGAACTGAACACTCTTCCCAGTCACCCGGCTCGGAGCGAGGAAAGCGAGAAGAAGAGCTACGGCGACCGGCCATGTTGGAATGGTATTTCCGGAGCGCTCTGTTGGATGCTTGCTCGAGGGAAGAGGGTGAGGTTTGGATCTGAGAATCCCCATCTCTTCAAATAGACGGTTAACCTGCCGGACCGGGGGTGGCAAATGCAAAAATGCCTCGGCTCCTCGCATTCGCTCGACACGTGGAGATGGTCATTATTGAGGCACAGAAGCCGAGGAGTACAACATTGATGGGAAGCCGGACACTATTCATCATAACAAGTATTTTGGAGTATTCAGAGATGGAACCCGCCTTGTAATGCCGAAGACAAAACTGCGCACCGGACTCATCATCATTGAAGCCTGGTTCACGGGATACTGAGGGAGTCCTGGATTAGGGGGTATCCGGATAGCCAGACTATATACTTTGTCCGGACTATTGGAGCGTGTAGATACAAGATTCAAGACTCCGTCCCGTGTCCGGATGGGACTCTCCTTTGCGTGGAAGACAAGCTTGGCGATCCGGATATTATATTTCCTTCCTTGTAACCGACTCCATGTAAACCCTAGCCCTCTCCGATGTCTATATAAACCGGAGAGGTTGGTCCTTAGAGGGACGATCACAATCATAATCATCATAGGCTAGCTTCTAGGGTTTAGCCTCTACGATCTCGTGGTAGATCAACTCTTGTACTACTCATATCATCAATATCAATCAAGCAGGAAGTACGGTTTTACCTCCATCAAGAGGGCCCAAACCTGGGTAAACATTGTGTCCCTTGCCTCCTGTTACCATTAGCCTAAGACGCACAGATCGGGACCCCCTACACGAGATCCAGCGGTTTTGACACCGACACCCACCAAGGTTGTTTCTATGACTAAATGGGTGGCACCCACATCAGTTGGAGAGATCAGGAGTTTTCTTGGACTCGCAGGATATTATCGGAGGTTCATTGAGAATTTCTCCAGGATTGCAAAGCCCATGACAGAGTTGTTGAAGAAGGACACCAAGTTCAAATGGACTATGGAGTGTGAAGCTAGTTTTTAGGAGTTGAAGAAATGTTTGGTTATAGCCCCAGTGTTGATTCTTCCAGATCAACGAAAGGATTATCAAGTGTATTTTGACGCTTCCCATCGAGGACTTGGAGCAGTGCTTATGGAGGAGGGAAGAGTTGTTTCATATGCCTCACGACAGCTAAAACACCATGAGTTAAATTATGCTACTCGTCATTTGGAGTTAGCAGCCGTAGTGCATGCGTTGAAGACATGGAGACATTTTCTCATCCGAAACCATTATGAAGTATACAAGGATCATAAGAGTTCGAAATATATCTTCACGCAGAAGGAGTTGAATCTCAGGCAAAGGAGATGGTTGGAGCTCATTAAGGATTATGATATGAAATTGCATTATCATCCCGGAAAGGCTAATGTAGTAGTCGATGCGTTGAGTCGCAAGAGTTATGTTAATACGCTCATGACCGGAAGATTACCCAAGGAGTTAGCAGAGGATCTTCACAAGCTCTGTTTGGAAATAGTTCCGAGAGGTTATGTAGCAGCATTGGAAATTCAGTCTACTTTGATGGATAAGATCGGAGAAGCCCAAAACTGACAAGGAGATTGCCGAGATAAAGGAAAGGATGAGTAAAGGAAAGGCTAAAGCATTTCGTGAGGATGAGCACGATACCTTATGGTTTGAGGATCGCATATATGTGCCTAATGACCTCGAGATGACAGGAATGAAGAAGGATAACTGTTGCTATCTTAGTGTTTCCTGGGTGAATCTTTCCTTCAAATCCAGATACATCTTAGTGTTTCCTGGGTGAATCGAATACGGCGAATCATGGGCCTCTTGCGGAATCAACTTCCTGATCTCGGGCTCATTAGGCACATATATGCGATCCTCGAACCATAAGGTATCGTGCTCATCCTCATGAAATCCTTTAGCCTTTCCTTTACTCATCCTTTCCTTTATCTCGGCAATCTCCTTGTTAGTTCTGGGCTTCTCCGATCTTATCCATCAAAGTAGACTGAATTTCCAATGCTGCTACATAACCTCTCGGAACTATTTCCAAACATAGCTTGTGAAGATCCTCTGCTAACTCCTTGGGTAATCTTCCGGTCATGAGCGTATTAACATAACTCTTGCGACTCAACGCATCGACTACTACATTAGCCTTTCCGGGATGATAATGCAATTTCATATCATAATGCTTAATGAGCTCCAACCATCTCCTTTGCCTGAGATTCAACTCCTTCTACGTGAAGATATATTTCAAACTCTTATGATCTTTGTATACCTCATAATGGTTTCGGATGAGAAAATGTCTCCATGTCTTCAACGCATGCACTGCGGCTGCTAACTCCAAATGACGAGTAGCATAATTTAACTCATGGGGTTTTAGCTGTCGCGAGGCATAAGAAACAAATCTTCCCTCCTCCATAAGCACCGCTCCAAGTCCTCGATGGGAAGCGTCAAAATACACTTGATAATCCTTTCGTTGATCTGGAAGAATCAACACTGGGGCTATAACCAAACACTTCTTCAACTCCTAAAAACTAGCTTCACACTCCTTAGTCCGTTTGAACTTGGTGTCCTTCTTCAACAACTCTATCATGGGCTTTGCAATCCTGGAGAAATTCTCAATGAACCTCCGATAATATCCTGCGAGTCCAAGAAAACTCCTGATCTCTCCAACTGATGTGGGTGCCACCCATTTAGTCATAGAAACAACCTTGGTGGGTGTCGGTGTCAGAACCGGCGGATCTCGGGTAGGGGGTCCTGATATGTGCGTCTAAGGCTAGTGGTAACAAGAGGCAAGGGACACAATGTTTTACCCAGGTTCAGGCCCTCTCGATGGAGGTAAAACCCTACTTCCAGCTTGATTGATCTTGATGATATGAGTATTACAAGAGTTGATCTACCATGAGATCATAGAGGCTAAACCCTAGAAGCTAGCCTATGATGACTATGATTGTTGTGATCGTCCCTATACAGACCAAATCCTCTGGTTTATATAGACACCGGAGGGGGCTAGGGTTTACACAGAGTCGGTTGCAAAGAAGAAAATCTAATATCTGGATCGCCAAGCTTGTCTTCCACGCAAAGGAGTGTCCCATCCGGACATGGGACGAAGTCTTGAGCCTTGTATCTTCATGGTCTATCAGTCCGGCCAAAGTATATAGTCCGACTGTCCGGATAGCCCCTAATCTAGGACTCCCTTAGTAGCCCCTAAACTAGGCTTCAATGACGATGAGTCCGGTGCGCAGTTTTGTCTTCGGCATTGCAAGGCGGGTTCCATCTCTGAATACTCCAAAGTAATTATCGAACACTTAAATCGTGTCCGGATCCGCAAGATGATCTTCACATACCACCGTAGAGAGAACGATATTCCACAAATGTAATCTACTGATGACTACAGACGACGTGACATGACACTACGGTCGAGTCATTATTCGAACCGTTTTCCCACAACCAGCCATTGTGAGGCGGTTTCCTCGGCACGTCTTCTCGAAGCAGAGATCATGTCCCCTTATCACGGGATTTTCATTAACACAGGCACGATGTCAGGACCCCTACTCGATGTCACATCGATCTAGCCTGTAGCACCTCATATCACTTTGCGGCCTCACACACGGTATCCCCACGGGTGTCGCCTTACCTTCGCCCGGGACCGTTTGCGCCTTTTTGCTCACGTATATGATAGTGTCGCTAGCATCCATATGATAAGGAGCCCAAGCTGACATGACTAGTCGTAAACCCAAAGTGGCACAGACTTACAGGGACAGGCATTCATGACCCAGCCTCGAACGTGTAGGTCAACAGCAAGTGGGTCCGGGCTGTAGCACTGGGCTAGCAGGACTCCGGTAAACCGGGCTGTAGCGGGCTAACAGGACTCCGGTACTCAACACGTGACATTTCCCCGAAGGGACAGACACCGGAACGAGGAAGGACACATGCCGGCCAGCCTAAGTGTTCCAGAGAAGTAGCAAGCTACCATGGCTCAGCGGTAACACTAGGAGACATTTCCCGGTAAGAGAGGCTACTAAAGATAAACAACTAGATAGTCAGATCCCACACATACCAAGCATTTCAATCATACACACAATATGCTCGATATGTGCAAATACAACAAAGCATCACAACATGACTCTACGACACAAGTACTTTATTTAAGGCTCAGAGAGACATACATAACATACACAAAGGTACGGGTCTCACGACCCAACATTCAAGTCATACAGTCATACAAACCAGCAGCGGAAGTAACTTGTCTGAGTACAGACAACTAGTAAAATAAAAGAGGCTTGGAAAGCCTAGATATACTACGTGGTCCTTCACAAGCTCAGGATCACCACCTGGGCCTTAGCCTACTCATTGATGTCAACGTCTACGTAGAACCCATCAGAAGGGGTTGCAGCGTCTTCTGTAAAAAATGTAAATTATAGCAACATGAGTACAAAGGTACCCAGCAAGACTTACATCAGATCCTACATACATGCATATTATCAAGAAGGGTTGGTGGAGTTATTGCAGCAAGCCAGCTCTGACTCTTGGCTAGGCTAACCTACGAGACTCCAACTTGAAATGGTTTTGTGTACACGAGTCCACTACTCACCAATTCAATACACTACCGAGGATCCGCCTCCGTCTTCCTACGGAAGAGCCATCCTCGGCACTCACACTTACCTTGAGGCTTTTAGTAGTTTCCATTTACTTGTCTATGAACTGTATAGGCAACCAAGTAGTCCTTTACCGCGGACGCGGCTATTCGAATAGATCATGTTAACCCTGCAGGGGTGTACTTCTTCATACATGTTTCCACCACTTAGCGTCTGCACACGACATGTGCTCGGCAGACTTCAAGCGAAAGCCGACGTGGGTGTAGACCACGACCTACCTAAACACCTAAGTCTCTAGTCCAGGTTTATCGCCTATCCAGGTTCCATCCGCAAGGAGTCCGGCCGAGGTTTCCCATACGGCCCCGAACGATGTGAACAGGGTTCCCGAGATACCTAACGGGTATTCGGTACACCGTGCCGCGTACCTACCGCATCACAGCCCACCCCTACGGTCAGCGCTGTCCACGGCCTCCAGTAGGCTACAAACACCAGAAACTACGTGCAACTCCTGGACAGAGAGATAGGGTGAGTAAGAAGTCGAGCGGGGTCATATTTCAGGGCCCAATGCATGGTAGTAGCTGTATCTTAAATCGCACATACAGATCTCAGTGCTTAAGGTCATCTTCAATGAAACAACCCACCATGTACTCCTACATGGCCTCTCATCGATACCTTTACCAAATCATGTTCACCACACCACTTTCATTACCGACATAATCATTTCACTCTAGTCCATCACCTAGATGAACCAGACCTGACACGACTCTAAGCATAGCAGGCATAGCAAGGTAGGAACAACACATACATATGGCTCAATCAACTCCTACACATGCTAGTGGGTTTCATCTAGTTACTGTGGCAATGACAGGTCATGCAGAGGAAGTGGGTTCAACTACCGTAGCACACAGCAGTTTGAAACGCGTTGTCTTAATGCAGTAAAAGAGAGCAGGAGCGAGAACATGGGATTGTATCGATATGATCAAATGGTTGGTTGCTTGCCTGATGGTTCGATGCACTGATACGGTTCTTCGTTAGGGTAATCACGATACTCCTCGGAGGCAGAACCTGTCGCAAAGGACACCGATACACAACCATCACCAAACAATGTGCAACAATATTATGCATGCATGAAACATGGCAATATGAGTGTGTTGGGCTAATGCAACTAAAACCAGAAGGGTTTGAACCAATTTGAATCAAAGATTCAAATTTCAAACTCAAACATGGCCCTTTAAAGTGTTTTTCCTTTTTCTGCATTAAACATCAAGTTAACTTGTTTAATCATGCATGAAAATAGTAAAGATGGATAGATTGGATTTTTCTGATCATTTTTCATATATAACTTGTCTGATTTGGAGTTACAGAATAAAAGTTATGAATTTTTGAAGTTTAAATTATATTCTGAAATTTCCTATATTAGAATAATTCCAGAAAATCAATTATTGCGTCAGCCTGACGTCAATGTGACGTCAGCAGCTCAACGGAACACGTCCGGTCAAACCTGACAGTGGGTCCCGCATGTCAGGGTCATTAAATTAATTAAAGTTTAATTAGAACTAAACCTGTTTAATTAACAGGGCTGGGCCCCACCTGTCATTGACTCAAGGGAGTCAACCAGGGCCCACCCGTGGTCAAAGTCAACGCCAGCGGCGCCGGCGTTTAGCCGCCGGCGAGCCCGACGCGGCGGCGGGAGTGGTTTTGGCCGTTTCGGCCACCAAATGGGTCACGGAGACCACCGGAGTGGAGCTGAGGACGAGCCGCAGCTCTTGGGGGAGTCCGTTGGGGTCGGGGTGGCCGGAGTTGGCGCCGGCGACGACTTTGGCGGCCACCGGAGTTCGAGTGAAAACGAACTCGGCCTAGGGTGTGCGGGGAGGTGCGGGAAGTGCACGGTTGGGCCCAACGCAGCGTGGTGGGTGCGTTGGACACCGCGTGTTGGCCGGAGGATGGCCGGGAGCACGTCGGCGACGAGATCCACGGCGGTGCGTGCGTGTGATCTTCGTGCGGTGGCTACACGGCTCGGGAATGAGAGAGGGAGGGTCGGAGGGGTAGCTAGGCTCACAGCGCTCCCGTAGAGGCCACCGGCGGGGTCGGGGACGAGCTGAGGTGGCGACGGCGTTGAAGGGGATCTCCGGCGACGGCGAGCTCGGGCGAGGTCGGTGCGATGGTCTCGGGCCGCACGAGCACACGGGGCTCGGCTAGCTCGATGGAGTGGACGGCGGCGGAGCTCCTGGACATGGCGGCACGGCGTGGGGTTGACGGAGGGCGTGGCTACGGCGAGGGGGTGACGGCGATGGCGTCGGCCATGGCGTGGGAGAGCGAGGGAGAGGAGCTGGAGAGGAGAGGGGGTGTTTGGGAGGTTCGGGAGAGAGAGAGAGAGACCGATTCACGGTGTTAGCCGGGCGAGGGAGGCGGCGAGGCGGCGAGCAGGTGCGTGGCACCCATGCGGTGCTCGCCGTCGAGCACCTGCCTGCCTGCCTGGCCGGCACGCAGCTCGCTGGCGCGGTGCTGGGCTGGGCCGGCAGGTGGGCCGGGTGCTGGGCGCCAGGTAAGCTTTTTCCAATTCTTTCTGTTTCCTGTTTTTTTAATACTTCTGCAACTTTGTTGAATTAAATAAAATACTTAGGCAACTCCTAAAATCACCAAACTACTCCTGGCCCATAGTTGGATTATTTCCAACATGAAACATTTTAGTTTGGAGATATTTGAGAATTTAAATATTTTATATAATTTTAAATGCCCAAATTCAAATATTTATGATTTAATTCAAAAACCCTAAGATGGCCTAGGAAAATGTGCATCACTTTTGGCAGAGGTTCTGAACCAAGACAAAAATGATGGGCATTTTAGAAGGGCATTTCAGGTTCATTGAAAATATTTTTAGTAACCCTAGTTGGTTTCAGAGGGGGCTGGGGGTTCTGTCATCCCCATTTCAAGTTTCTGATGAAGAATAGACATGATGCAACACTCTAATGCATGAACTAGCTAGGGTGTGACAACTCACCCCCACTCAAAAGAATCTCGTCCCGAGATTTGGGTTCCTCCGGGAAGAAGGCGGGATACTCGAGTCAAAGACGATCCTCCCTTTCCCAAGTTGCTTCATCCTCAGAATGGTGCGACCATTGAACTTTGAGAAACTTGATATTATGACGTCGAGTGGTACGCTCGGCCTGATCGGGGATACGAATGGGGTACTCTCGATATGTAAGATTATCTTGGAGATCAAGCGTTTCGTGGTCCACTCCACAGATAGGATCCGAGAAGCAACGCCTGAGTTGAGAAACATGGAAGACATCGTGGACTCTGGAGAGGTGCGGAGGTAGTTCCAACTGGTAGGCAACTTCTCCTCGTTTGGCGAGAATGCGAAAAGGTCCAATGTAACGAGGAGCCAATTTGCCTTTGATACCGAAACGATGGGTTCCCTTCAGAGGGGTAACCCGAAGGTAAGCTTTCTCGTCAACCTCGAAAGTCATAGCCTTATGTTTTCGGTCATATTGACTCTTTTGATGAGATTGGGCTGTTTTCAACTTTTCACGAACGATGCGAACTTGCTCTTCTGCTTCCTGAATCATATCCGGGCCAAAGAATTGTCTTTCCCCAGTTTCTGACCAGTTAAGGGGTGTTCGACACCGTCGTCCATAGAGAACTTCAAAAGGGGCTTTACCCAAGCTAGATTGATAGCTGTTGTTGTAAGCGAATTCGGCAAATGGAAGGCACTTCTCCCAACCCATTCCGAATGAGATAACAGAGGCTCGAAGCATGTCTTCTAGAATCTGGTTGACGCGTTCCACTTGACCACTCGACTGAGGGTGGAAAGCGGTGCTAAAGGAGAGACGGGTTCCCATAGCATTTTGGAAACTCTCCCAAAATCGAGAGGTGAAAAGACTTCCTCGATCCGAGTTAATTTCCAAAGGAACACCATGGAGAGACACTATTGGGGAGATGTATAAGTCTGCCAGCTGACTAGCGGTTATACTCTCACGAACAGGTAGGAAATGGGCTACTTTGGAAAGACGATCGACAACGATGAAAATAGCATTATTCCCTCTCTTGGTCCTGGGAAAACCGGTAATGAAATCCATATCAATTTTATCCCATTTCCATTCAGGAATAGCTAAGGGTTGAAGGGTGCCAGCAGGCCGTTGATGCTCTGCTTTTATACGACGACAGACATCGCAATTAGCAATATACTGAGCAATTTCTCTCTTCATCCTAGTCCACCAGAACCTCTGGCGTAGGTCCTGATACATCTTGGTACTACCCGGATGAATGGTGAGAGGAGATTCATGAGCCTCCTTAAGGATCAACTGTCGTAGATGCTGGTTCTTGGGAACCACTAAACGGTTCTCAAAGTACACAACACCATGATCATTTGTGGAGAAACAACTAGCACCTCTGCTAGCAATGTTCTCTTTGATTTTAGATATTCCATTATCTCGCTTTTGGGCAGCGATGATTTGATCCGTAAGAGTAGGTTTCGCCACCAAGGTGGAAAGAAATCCTTGAGGAACAATGTGAAGGTTAACCTTCCGAAATTCCTCATGGAGAAGCGGTTGACTTTGTTGTAACATCAGGTTGTTACAATAAGATTTACGACTTAGCGCATCAGCCATGACGTTGGCTTTCCCTGGGGTGTAAGTTATTCCTAAGTCGAAATCTGTGATCAACTCAACCCAACGTCTTTGCCTGGGATTCAAATCCGGTTGGGTAAAAATGTACTTCAGACTTTGGTGATCAGTGAATATTTCGCAACAGTTACCGAGGAGGTAATGTCGCCAGGTCTTAAGTGCATAGACTACGGCTGCAAGCTCTAGATCATGAGTAGGATAATTCTCCTCATGTGGGTGCAATTGCCGTGAGGCGTAGGCAATTACGTGTCGATCTTGCATGAGAATACAGCCTAGTCCTTGTCGCGAGGCGTCGCAGTAGATAACAAAGTCCTTGGAGAAGTCTGGCGGTACCAGAACGGGAGCAGAAGTCAGGCGTCTTTTCAGTTCCTGAAAGCTGTGCTCACATTGTGGAGTCCATTTGAATTTCTTATCTTTCTTGAGGAGTTCGGTTAGAGGTTTAGCAACTTTGGAGAAGTTTTCGACAAAGCGACGGCAATAGCTCGCTAAGCCCAGAAAACTCCGAACTTGCTTGACCGATTCAGGTGGAGTCCAATTAAGGACGGCTTGAACTCGCTCAGGGTTAACAGCAATACCTTTACCAGATATTACATGACCCAGATAGGTCACTTCTGACAACCAAAATTCACATTTGGAAAACTTGGCATAAAGGCGGTGCTCTCGAAGTTTCTTCAACACTAGCCTTAGATGTTCGGCATGTTCTTCCTCGTTCTTGGAGTAGATGAGTATATCATCGAGATAAACTACGACGAATTTATCCAAATACTCCATGAAGATTGAGTTCATTAACCGAGAAAAGGTGGCTGGAGCGTTGGTTAAGCCGAAGGACATGACGGTGTACTCGTATTGGCCATAACGAGTAACAAAGGCCGTTTTAGGAATGTCCCCGTTTCTAATTTTGATTTGATGGTAGCCCAACCTCAAATCCATCTTGGAGAAGACTGAGGATCCAGCGAGCTGATCATACAGGTCGTTGATCCTGGGGAGCGGATATTTGTTCTTGATTGTGACCAAATTGACAGGTCGGTAATCTACAACCATCCGGTCTGTACCATCCTTTTTCTTGACGAAGAGGACGGGGCAAGCCCACGGAGATGAACTAGGTCGGATGAAACCCTTTTTCAAGGACTCATCGAGTTGTTTCTTAAGCTCGGCTAGTTCTAGTGGTGCCATCTTGTAAGGTCTTCTAGCAATCGGGACGGTTCCTGGAATGAGGTCTATTACGAACTCAACATCCCTGTCGGGTGGAACACCTGGCAATTCCTCTGGGAAGACATCCGGAAAGTCACGGACTACCGGGACGTCCTCAAGGTCTGGCAAAGGGCTGGCGTTAAGAGAATATAACTGTCGCTTGGCTATTCGGGTCAAGACATTGACTATCTTCCCCGAAGGATGGGTAAGTTGAACAGTCCTAGTGAAGCAATCAATTTGGGCATGATGAACTGACATCCAGTCCATACCCAGAATGATATTAATATCTGAACATTTGAGGGCTATCAAAGATGCGAGGAAAACTAGTCTGTCGACTTGGATTTCATTTCCATGGCTTACTCTAGAAGTTTCCCATTTGGATCCCGGAGTTTGAATTACCATAGAGGTTGGCATGTCACAGAATGCGATGTTATGCAAACGAGCATAATTTTCGGATATAAAAGAATGAGAGGCTCCTGTATCGAAAAGAACAGATGCCGGATGGTAATTAACAAGAAGCGTACCAAGAACGACGTTGGGATCCTCTTGAGCTTCCTTGGCAGAGATACAGTTGACATGGCCACGTGCAGCGGTGGCCGGCTTGGCGTGGAACACTTTCCTTGTCGGCTTGCCACGGCCAACAGCTTTAGCAGATTGGTTGGGGTTGGTCTGGGGACACTCACGCATATAGTGACCAGATTCCCCACAATTGAAACAAGTCACGGAACTGGTACGTGGAGGAGCATTGTTGGTTGGGACCCCATAGGGCTTGGCTGGTGTAAACTGTTGAATGGGGCGAGGCGCCTGGAAGGATGGCCTCGGTGTGAACCTGGGTGGCAGGGCGGTGTTGGGCACCCATACGCGGCGCTTCTGAGGACCAGCACCGGATGAGGAACCCGCGTCACGGCCATGCTTGCGTGCTGCGTCATAATCAGTCTGACCAGTCTCAGCACTGATGGCCTTGTTAACAAGTTTCTGAAAGGATGTGCACTCATGCAGACGGAGGTCGCGGCGAAGCTCAGGACTAAGCCCCTTACGGAACCTTGCTTGCTTCTTGGCATCAGTAGAAACTTCCTGAGTTGCATATCGTGCGAGGTTACCGAACTCCCTGCTGTGAGCATCCACAGAGAGTCGGCCCTGAGTGAAACTGCAAAATTCCTCACGCTTACGGTCCATGAGACCCTCCGGAATGTGATGTTCACGGAAAGCCTCGCTGAATTCAGCCCAAGTAGTGGCATGGCCCGCTGGACGCATAGCTCCATAATTCTCCCACCATAGACTGGCGGGGCCTTCAAGATGATATGCAGCAAAGGTGACCTTGTCAGCCTCAGCTACTAGCGCAGAATGCAGTTTGTGAGAAATACTGCGAAGCCAGTCATCAGTGTCGAGAGGCTCGACGGAGTGGTGGAACGTGGGTGGATGTAATTTGATGAAATCACTGAGTGACACCATGTTAGTCCTCTGATGGTGTGCTGTGTTCTGTTCAATACGCTCCAACAAACGGTTGGTCTCCCGCTTGTTTCTTTCGGCTTCCATCATAACCTCGGCTAGGGAAGGAGGATGAGGCAGATTTGCATTCCTGACTTCGCTGCCTTCGGCCTGCTCTTGGGGAGCAGGGTTAGTGCGCGTGTTGACCATCCTAGGTAAACAAGACAATGATTTAGTCAGGATGATAAAGTTCCGACATAGGATACAGAATGTAAGGAATAACTCGGAATGCAAGATGATCATCCGTATGACATGGTAGATACAGAAACTGCTTCTTTATTCCATCGTCATACACACCATACAAGGTTTAGTACAAGACCAAACAAGGTACTATTACGGTGAAAAGAGGGTTACATCTCATCGGAGGCATTCCAAGCTCCTATACATTATTTTTCCACACCTCCGGAAGGCGATACAAACCAGGTCATATCCCACGAGTCACGCAGGACGATAGACGACACAGCTAACATGAACTAGTGATACTACTACTAACTCAGACCGATCCGTAGTAGTCCTCGTAGAAGTCACCTCCATAGCCCGGAAGCTCAACATGATCATCTGGAAACAGACGATCTCGCGGAGCTTGTGGACCATAGGGGATAGGATGAGGTCTTGGACCAACAGACGGTGGCCTGCGGGGACCACGAGGTGGGGTGATGCCTCCTACATCACGCCAACCCATCACGTCTGGCAAAGCAGATCTCACAGGATAGAGATCGCGCATATCCGAATATCCAGCTTGCACTGCCGGTGCAAACCGAGTCAACGTGGCCCAATGGTCAGCACGGGTATTGAAAAGCTCTAACCTCAAGGCCCGATTTTCACGGTCCTTATCCTCGAGCATCTCAGCAGTGGTGCGGGTCCGTGAATCCTCCTGGGTGGGGTCAGCATAGATAGCTTGGAGATACCCTTGTGCTCCCGGAAGTGATCCTGGCATATACCGGAAATCAGAGTCCCGAAATAGACCAGATCTGACTCGCATAATGGTCATCATAGAGTAGGCGGCGTCCTGCACAGCCATCTCAATAGTAACCCCGAGTCCATAGGAGCAGTGAAGGGGCTCAGTGGATCCAGGATAAGATGGAAATATCCTGACAGTGCAGAGGTATTGGCTTTGATTAAAGTCCCGAAATTGCTCTTCGACCGTGTACTCAGGATACCAACGGTATCCAGCCTCAGTCATTACCCTGACCAACATGGCGGTATGACCGGGTACATCTAGGCATCGAGTCAGGCGAACCACTTGATTGAGGTCGCGAGTGGCCATCTGAAAACACAATCATAATGCAAAGGCATTAGAATTTCTAACGAAATTTCGGCAGCATAACAGCTGTAAATGCTCAAGAAGGATTTTGAGACATTTGACAAAGGATTTCATTCACACTTAACATCATCATATCAAAGTTCTGAGTCCATCCTAGCAACATAATGTGGTAGTAGAATTAAACTAGGCTTGTAACCATCAAACCTATAAGGTACTACTGATTAGTAACGCGTGATCCTGATAGAGAGAATATATCCTAATTCCTTAACCCCCGGTGGAAGAATAGACTGACTCAGATCAGAATGTCATAAGATAAAGAAGTAAAAAGAGCCTTACATTCCAACCCACAAACAATTCCCCTACATATAACTAAAGAATTTCTAGACTCAACATCGACCAGTTTGGCTTGGAGAACCTACAGGCAGTCCGGCTCTGATGCCAACGCTGTCAGGACCCCGACTCGATGTCACTTCGATCTAGCCTGTAGCACCTCATATCACTTTGTGGCCTCACGCACGGTATCCCCACGGGTGTCGCCTTACCTTCGCCCGGGACCGTTTGCGCCTTTTGGCTCACGTATATGATAGTGTCGCTAGCATCCATATGATAAGGAGCCCGGGCTGACATGACTAGTCGTAAACCCAAAGTGGCACAGACTTACAGGGACAGGCATTCATGACCCAGCCTCGAACGTGTCGGTCAACAGCAAGTGGGTCCGGGCTGTAGCACTGGGCTAGCAGGACTCCGGTAAACCGGGCTGTAGCGGGCTAACAGGACTCCGGTACTCAACGCGTGACATTTCCCCGAAGGGACAGACACCGGAACGAGGAAGGACACATGCCGGCCAGCCTAAGTGTTCCAGAGCAGTAGCAAGCTACCATGGCTCAGCGGTAACACTAGGAGACATTTCCCGGTAAGAGAGGCTACTAAAGATAAACAACTAGATAGTCAGATCCCACACATACCAAGCATTTCAATCATACACACAATATGCTCGATATGTGCAAATACAACAAAGCATCACAACATGACTCTACGACACAAGTACTTTATTTAAGGCTCAGAGAGCCATACATAACATACACAAAGGTACGGGTCTCACGACCCAGCATTCAAGTCATACAGTCATACAAACCAGCAGCGGAAGTAACTTGTCTGAGTACAGACAACTAGTAAAATAAAAGAGGCTTGGAAAGCCTAGCTATACTACGTGGTCCTTCACAAGCTCAGGATCACCACCTGGGCGTTAGCCTACTCATTGATGTCAACGTCTACGTAGAACCCATCAGAAGGGGTTGCAGCGTCTTCTGTAAAAAATGTAAATTATAGCAACATGAGTACAAAGGTACCCAGCAAGACTTACATCAGATCCTACATACATGCATATTATCAAGAAGGGTTGGGGGAGTTATTGCAGCAAGCCAGCTCTGACTCTTGGCTAGGCTAACCTACGAGACTCCAACTTGAAATGGTTTTGCGTACACGAGTCCACTACTCACCAATTCAATACACTACCGAGGATCCGCCTCCGTCTTCCTACGGAAGAGCCATCCTCGGCACTCACACTTACCTTGAGGCTTTTAGTAGTTTCCATTTACTTGTCTATGAACTGTATAGGCAACCAAGTAGTCCTTTACCGCGGACGCGGCTATTCGAATAGATCATGTTAACCCAGCAGGGGTGTACTTCTTCATACATGTTTCCACCACTTAGTGTCTGCACACGACATGTGTTCGGCAGACTTCAAGCGAAAGCCGACGTGGGTGTAGACCACGACCTACCTAAACACCTAAGTCTCTAGTCCAGGTTTATCGCCTATCCAGGTTCCATCCGCAGGGAGTCCGGCCGAGGTTTCCCATACAGCCCCGAACGATGTGAACAGGGTTCCCGAGATACCTAACGGGTATTCGGTACACCGAGCCACGTACCTACCGCATCACAGCCCACCCCTACGGTCAGTGCTGTCCACGGCCTCCAGTAGGCTACAAACACCAGAAACTACGTGCAACTCCTGGACAGAGAGCTAGGGTGAGTAAGAAGTCGAGCGGGGTCATATTTCAGGGCCCAATGCATGGTAGTAGCTGTATCTTAAATCGCACATACAGATCTCAGTGCTTAAGGTCGGCTTCAATGAAACAACCCACCATGTACTCCTACATGGCCTCTCATCGATACCTTTACCAAATCATGTTCACCACACCACTTTCATTACCGACATAATCATTTCACTCTAGTCCATCACCCAGATGAACCAGACCTGACACGACTCTAAGCATAGCAGGCATAGCAAGGTAGGAACAACACATACATATGGCTCAATCAACTCCTACACATGCTAGTGGGTTTCATCTAGTTACTGTGGCAATGACAGGTCATGCAGAGGAAGTGGGTTCAACTACCATAGCACACAGCAGTTTGAAACGCGTTGTCTTAATGCAGTAAAAGAGAGTAGGAGCGAGAACATGGGATTTATCGATATGATCAAATGGTTGGTTGCTTGCCTGATGGTTCGATGCACTGATACGGTTCTTCGTTAGGGTAATCACGATACTCCTCGGAGGCAGAACCTGTCGCAAAGGACACCGATACACAACCATCACCAAACAATGTGCAACAATATGATGCATGCATGAAACATGGCAATATGAGTGTGTTGGGCTAATGCAACTAAAACCAGAAGGGTTTGAACCAATTTGAATCAAAGATTCAAATTTCAAACTCAAACATGGCCCTTTAAAGTGTTTTTCCTTGTTGTGCATTAAACATCAAGTTAACTTGTTTAATCATGCATGAAAATAGTACAGATGGATAGATTGGATTTTTCTGATCATTTTTCATATATAACTTGTCTGATTTGGAGTTACAGAATAAAAGTTATGAATTTTTGAAGTTTAAATTATATTCTGAAATTTCCTATATTAGAATAATTCCAGAAAATCAATTATTGCGTCAGCCTGACGTCAGTGTGACGTCAGCAGGTCAACAGAACACGTCCGGGTCAAACCTGACAGTGGGTCCCGCATGTCAGGGTGATTAAATTAATTAAAGTTTAATTAGAACTAAACATGTTTAATTAACAGGGCTGGGCCCCACCTGTCATTGACTCAGGGGAGTCAACCAGGGCCCACCCGTGGTCAAAGTCAACGCCAGCGGCGCCGGCGTTTAGCCGCCGGCGAGCCCGACGCGGCGGCGGGAGTGGTTTTGGCCGTTTCGGCCACCAAATGGGTCACGGAGACCACCGGAGTGGAGCTGAGGACGAGCCGCAGCTCTTGGTGGAGTCCGTTGGGGTCGGGGTGGCCGGAGTTGGCGCCGGCGACGACTTTGGCGGCCACCAGAGTTCGGGTGAAAACGAACTCGGCCTAGGGTGTGCGGGGAGGTGCGGGAAGTGCACGGTTGGGCCCAACGCAGCGTGGTGGGTGCGTTGGACACCGCGGGTTGGCCGGAGGATGGCCGGGAGCACGTCAGCGACGAGATCCGCGGCGGCGCGTGCGTGTGATCTTCGTGCGGTGGCTACACGGCTCGGGAATGAGAGAGGGAGGGTCGGAGGGGTAGCTAGGCTCACAGCGCTCCCGTAGAGGCCACCGGCGGGGTCGGGGACGAGCTGAGGCGGCGACGGCGTTGAAGGGGATCTCTGGCGACGGCGAGCTCGGGCGAGGTCGGTGCGATGGTCTCGGGCCGCACGAGCACACGGGGCTCGGCTAGCTCGATGGAGTGGACGGCGGCGGAGCTCCTGGACACGGCGGCACGGCGTGGGGTTGACGGAGGGCGTGGCTACGGCGAGGGGGTGACGGCGATGGCGTCGGCCATGGCGTGGGAGAGCGAGGGAGAGGAGCTGGAGAGGAGAGGGGGTGTCTGGGAGGTTCGGGAGAGAGAGAGAGGCCGATTCACGGCGTTAGCCGGGCGAGGGAGGCGGCGAGGCGGCGAGCAGGTGCGTGGCACCC
>NC_057810.1:577794254-577815499 GCF_018294505.1 Triticum aestivum
AGGGGGTGGCGGCGATGGCGTCGGCCATGGCGTGGGAGAGCGAGGGAGAGGAGCTGGAGAGGAGAGGGGGTGTCTGGGAGGTTCGGGAGAGAGAGAGAGGCCGATTCACGGCGTTAGCCGGGCGAGGGAGGCGGCGAGGCGGCGAGCAGGTGCGTGGCACCCATGCGGTGCTCGCCGTCGAGCACCTGCCTGCCTGCCTGGCCGGCAAGCAGCTCGCTGGCGCGATGCTGGGCTGGGCCGGCAGGTGGGCCGGGTGTTGGGCGCCAGGTAAGCTTTTTCCAATTCTTTCTGTTTCCTGTTTTTTTAATACTTCTGCAACTTTGTTGAATTAAATAAAATACTTAGGCAACTCCTAAAATCACCAAACTACTCCTGGCCCATAGTTGGATTATTTCCAACATGAAACATTTTAGTTTGGAGATATTTGAGCATTTAAATATTTTATATAATTTTAAATGCCCAAATTCAAATATTTATGATTTAATTCAAAAACCCTAAGATGGCCTAGGAAAATGTGCATCACTTTTGGCAGAGGTTCTGAACCAAGACAAAAATGATGGGCATTTTAGAAGGGCATTTTAGGTTCATTGAAAATATTTTTAGTAACCCTAGTTGGTTTCAGAGGGGGCTGGGGGTTCTGTCATCCCCATTTCAAGTTTCTGATGAAGAATAGACATGATGCAACACTCTAATGCATGAACTAGCTAGGGTGTGACACACGAGTAGCCCAACCGCACCGCTAATCATGGTGAATGGGGAATGAGCGGATTCCACCAGGCAAATGGGGAGGCAAAAAAAGCTTCTACCACCTCTATTAAGAGATAAGGTCTTTCCTCTTTACCAACGCCTTTCCATTCCGCTAGTCCATTCCCCTTTGCTCGAGCCCTAGCGCCCAAGCACTCTTCTTATCCACCGAAGAGTGGTTCTCCGAAGATGTCCGGATCCGAAGCAGGAGGCAAATGGATGGTTTCCGCCGTCCGGGAGAGGGATATCAAAAAGCTCCGAGAGGCCGGGTACCTGGTTAAGAATATCAGCCACCGTCTTCCACCGGCGGGACAAATCGTCCCCACTCCGGAGCCCCACGAGAGGGTCGTGTTCCTTCCTCATTTTGTCCGCGGGCTCGGGTTTCCCCTTAATCCCTTTGTTCATGGCATCATGTATTATTATAGGATTGATTTTCATGATCTGTCCCCCAATTCTTTCCTTAACATCTCGACGTTCATCTTCGTGTGTGAGGACTTTCTCCGTATTTCGCCCCACTTCGGTCTATGGTTGAAGATCTTCAACGTGAAGCCCAAGGTGGTGAATGGCGAGCACGCCGAGTGCGACAGCGCTATGGTGAGCAAGATGCCTAAGGTCACATGGCCAACAGGCGCCTTCAATGATTCCGTCAAGGAGTGGTAGCAGCAGTGGTTCTATATCACCGAACCATGCGGTAAAAAGTGGGCCACTGCTCCCCAATTCAGATCCGGGGCCCCACTGAGGCTCACATCCTGGACCGGGAAGGGCCTGAACTGGTCCCCATCCGACGAGCTGTCAGTGCTCCAAACGCGCATCCAGAGAATGGTTGATAAGGATGTCGAACTTGTCAACGTAGTCCAGGTGATGTTAGTTCGCCTGATCCTTCCTTGCCAGTGTCAAGCCTGCACTTTGTGGGAATACGACCCAACCGAGCACCAGACCCTATGGTAGCTCTATGGGTCCTCCCACAAGGATATCTGGAAGGTGCTCTTCAAGTCCGACAAACCGTGGCCGGGCTCCGCCGAGGACCGCGGGTATCAACTATCCCGCTCCGCCAGTTCGGTAATCATTGTTGTGCTCTGTCCACCCATTTTTTAGCTAGTATGTCCTGAGGGAGACGCTTTTATCATGCTTTCTACAATAATCCCAGGAATGGACAAAAAAGGCGAGGCAGATACACTGTCCGTCCCCGCTGCCGGAGGAACCGGCAGGACCTCTTCTAACGAATATGCTGGTCCCAGCGCCTTACGAGGCACCGAATAAAGAGGACACCAAGAAGGTCAAGAATACCCGGAGCGGCCTCCGTCGCCGCGACACTTCGGACGCAAAATCCGAAGACTCCAGCGACCATCCCTCCTCCAAAGACGAAGAGGAGGAGGAAGAAGACGAGCCCTCCATAGGGGGAGGGGAGAAAAGGACAGCTTCCTCATCCCTGGAGGCCGAATCACCAAAGAGGGGGAAAGTTTCCCTCCCGGAGGTGTCCGCCACGGCTACCCATAGCAGCCCGGAGTGGGATCCTAGGGCTCAGCCCCTGGTAAAGTCGTGAGTATACGAAATCCAAACACGCCTACGTGCCCGAGGTCGTTAGGGTGTAGTAGCTTAACTGTCGCCATACTTTGTGCAGCCCGGCAAGGGCCCATGGCGGATAGTCCTCATCGGAGGATTCGCTGAGCTCAGATGCCCTGGAGAGCGAGACGCCTCCAGAGGCACCTTCCCCGAAGCCTAGGCGCGACACCAAGGTGTCGTCTCAGCAGGACCTGGACCAGGGAGGGCATATATCTGGGGCCGGATATACAGGAGCAGCGGTTCCCGTGCTTGTCGACGGCTTGGGCGATCTTAGATTTGGCCCGCAGCCGGACACGGTCCTGGAGACTTTTAAAGCTCCAGGATCTGGCGAGGAGCCACCTTTGACGGGGGGGGGGGAGCCCCCCCTGCTCCGCTAGCAACCTCTATCCAAGCAGAGTTGTCGGGCGGCCTATCGACAGCGCTAAAGAGTGCGTCCATCGTCGATGAACATCGCGCCCTCATGGGCACGGTGATTGAAAAGATTCAGTCCGCTGAAAGCAGAATATAATGAATCTTGCCTTAGCCTTATAAAAGGCTTTGAGGTATGTTTTTAGAAACCTTTGAAGATTGTCATAGTATGAGTAGTAGGCCCTAATGCACTGTCCAATGAAAAAGAGAGAGCCGAACAGGGGATCAAACTTCCACTTCACAGGAGACTCAGTAAATGACATATATCCCTTTGTTTGAAAACAGGCGTCCATAGCAACGACCGCCTCTCATAATGCAGAGGTGTCCGGACTAAAGCAGAGTCTGGAATGGGCCGAAGAAGAATTTGGTCGCGTGAAGAAGCAGTTGGAGGACAAGCAAGGTGTCGATGTCAAAACCGGCGGATCTCGGGTAGGGGGTCCCGAACTGTGCGTCTAGGCGGATGGTAACAGGAGACAAGGGACACGATGCTTTTACCCAGGTTTGGGCCCTCTCGATGGAGGTAAAACCCTACTCCTGCTTGATTAATATTGACGATATGGGTAGTAGAAGAGTAGATCTACCACGAGATCAGAGTGGCTAAACCCTAGAAGCTAGCCTATTGTATGTTTGTTTTTCGTCCTACGGACTAAAACTCTCCGGTTTATATAGACACCGGAGAGGGCTAGGGTTACACAGAGTCGGTTACAATGGGAGGAGATCTTCATATTGTATCGCCAAGCTTGCCTTCCACGCCAAGGAAAGTCCCATCCGGACACGGGACGGAGTCTTCAATCTTGTATCTTCATAGTCCGGGAGTCCGGCCAAAGGTCTTAGTCCGGCCATCCAGACACCCCCTAATCTAGGACTCCCTCAGTAGCCCCTGAACCAGGCTTCAATGACGACGATTCCGATGCGCAAGTTGTCTTTGGCATTGCAAGGCGGGTTCCTCCTCCGAATATTCCATAAAAGATGTTGAACACCAGGGTAGTGTTCGGCTCTGCAAAATAAGTTCCACATTCCACTATAGAGAGAATAATATTTGCGTTAATCGGATCTGCTGACGTATTCCGCGGCGTGACATCATGCCACGTCCAGGCTTCTATTCATTTTATTTTTCCACCTCAGCGCGTTTAGTGAGGCGGTTTCCTTGGCATGTCTTGTCAAAGCAGATATCGTGTCCCCTTATTCCGGGATTCTCATCAATACGGGTGTGGGTAACACAACCGCGCCATTAACCGCGACGCTTGGGAGATAAGAGAGTTTTATTAGGCCAGTGGGGGGCTCGTTGTTTTGGCCGCCCATATAAGGGGATAAGAATCCGCCCTTTCCATTCACGCCTTCTTCCTCCTCTACTTATTCGTCCCTGCGCGCTCGAGCTCCAGCGCCCAAGCCCGCACTTCCCACCTCAACCTTCTCCAACCATGTCCAGAGCAGTAGGTAGATGGATGGCCTCCTCCGTCACAGAGGGGCAAATCAAAAAACTGAGGAAGGCCGGATACTTGTCTAACGACATCGTGCACCGGCTTCCAGATGTGGGGCAACTCATCCCCACCCCCAGGCCCCATGAGAGGGTTGTTTTTCTTCCCCATTTCCTCCGCGGACTGGGTTTTCCTCTTCACCCGTTCGTCCGGGGGCTCATGTTCTACTACGGCCTGGACTTCCACGATCTGGCCCCGAACTTCATCCTCAATATCTCAGCGTTTATTGTCGTGTGTGAGGCCTTCTTCCGCATCCAGCCCCACTTTGGCCTATGGCTGAAGATCTTCAGCGTCAAGCCGAAGGTTGTGAAAGGCCGACAAGCGGAATGCGGAGGTGCTATGGTGGGCAAGATGGCCAACGTCACTTGGCTCGAGGGTGCCTTCGTGGAAACCATCAAAGGGTGGCAATCGGGGTGGTTTTATATCACCGAGCCGCTTGACCCTAAGTGGGCAGCGGCCCCCGAATTTCGATCCGGCATCCCCACCTGACTCACATCTTGGAAAGAGATGGGCCTATCATGGGGCAATCCGGAAGAGGTGACCGGACTCCAAACCTGCGTCCAAGACCCGGTGACTAAGAAGGTCAAGCTTGTCAACGTGGTCCAGGTCATGCTCTTCCGCCGGATCCTCCCGTGTCAACGACGGGACTTCAATTTGTGGGAGTTCGACCCGGCCCAGCACCAGACTCTATCCCGGCTCTTCGAAATGAAGCACGAGGACGCCTGGAAGCTGCTTTTCAAGAGTTTCGAGGTCTCCCCTCCCGTCACCGAGGATCGCGGATTCTGCGCCAAATGTCAAGCCTCCGAAGTAAGCTTACATTTAGTCCCTTATGGGATACCCGAATTTCACAGTTTGACTTTATGTGGGATCTAAACTCCCGATCCTTTGACAGGACTGGAAGAGGACATCCGGACAGTTTGACTGTTCGGCTCCTTTGCCCGAAGGCCCAGCAGACGCGCAATTGGCAAAGCTACTGGTTCCGGCACGGGGACCCGAAAGAGTTCCCGGTGCCCGGTGGCATCGGATTTGCCCGACAACCCCAACGCACCCTCCGCCTCCGAAGACGAGGAGGAGGAGGAAGAAGAAGAAGCCTCTCCCCCTCCAACGGGGGGAGGAACAAAAAGAAAGGCCACCCCAACTGGGGAAGCCAGAGGGTCCAAGAAGGGGAAAACCCTTCTGCCAGACTACGCCCCCGACGCCGAAGACGGCGGGAGGGGGGGGGGAATGGCCATCTAGGGTCAAGCCCCTGGCAAAATCGTGAGTGTCCGGCTACCCGAATGACTTATTGCACTCCTTTATTATTTGATAGCTTCTAATGCCGAATCTAAGTATGCAGTCCGCCCAGAGCTCAGCTTGGCGATTCGTCAAGCGACTCTCTGAATTCGTCGGACGTGAATAGCGCTTCACCTCCGACGGCCTCCTCCCCTCTCCCTACAGACGACGCTGAGGTGGAGTCCCATAGGGGACAAAACCCGGAGGAGGTGGTCCTGGAGGCGCCACAAGGTGACCTTCCGGACTCCAGGCCCAAAGGGGGTAAAGCCCCGGAGGGATCTAAGTCCGGTCCCGGGCCGGACACTGCTCCGGAACCATCAACGGTTCCAGAGTGCGACAGGCGGCGCCTTCATAAGAAGGGCAAGCCTGCGACGCCGGCGACTTCCGTCCACCCGGAGGCGCCGAACAATTTGCTGGAGGCGCTTAGCGGCGCCTCCATCGACGAGGAACACCGCACCGTTATGAGTGCGGTGATTCAGAAGGTTCAGTCTGCCAAGAGCGGGCTGACGGAAGCCTGTACAAGCCTCTTAACGGGCGTTGAGGTATGTGTTCAAAAACATATATAAAATTTTTACCGCATAGACAGTAGCCCCTGATGCTCAGTTCGGTGTTTGGAAAGAAAAGCCGAGCTGAGGATCTAAAAAGATATTCGCACGAGTCTAATAGAAATATGTCAATATGGGAATGCAGGCTGCGGTGCTGACCTCTGCCGCACTGACTGCGGAGGTCAATGTATTGAAGGATAAAGAGGGTACATAGTACCTCCTGTAAATGTATATAGGAATACTTGGTTGCAAAATAAGAATAGGACCAACGTTAATGTTGCAGGAGCCACGACCGAGGTGGCGACCCTGAAAGAGGCGGTCTCCAAGGCCGAAAAGAGTGCAGCCTTGGAGCGCACCGAGCGAGAGAAGCAGGAGGCGCGGGTGGTGGAGGTGCGGCAAGAGCTCCAGGCTCTCGTGGAAAAACACGAGAGTTTGGAGCATGACTCGAAGACTCGAGAGTCCGAGCTTGCCTTGGCTCTTGAGAGTGCCAAGACCGCTAAGGCCGAAGCCCAGAAGGCCCTTCAGGAGATCAAGGCGATGAAGAAGATAGCGGTGGGTAAGGCATTCTTTATGCAAAGAAAAAATATAAAAGTTAATTATCTGCTACTTACCCGAATCCGGAGCTCTCCAGGAGCGTTCACCGATCTTCCCCGTAGTGTGTCTGATGCCGCCGCATACTACCGAGCCAAAGAGGGGAGCTCGACAGAAAAAGTGTTCTGGTCTCAGTCTGCTGAGGCCGAACATCCGGTGCCCCTGAGCGACCAGCTGAAGCAGCTGGTCGAGCTCTACAAGGTGGCCGAACGGGCCATGAAGGGCCTCATAGCTCGGCTGTGGCCTGGAGAAGTCATGCCTAGGAGCTACTTCGGTCTGGTGCAGCGGCTGGTGGGCGCGTGTCCGTGGATTGAGGTCGTCAAGCGCTCCGTTTGTATTGAAGGTGCCCGTCGGGCCCTTGCCCGTGCTAAGGTGCACTGGGGCAAGCTAGATGCGGAGAAGCTGTTGACGGACGCGCCACCGCCGGGCAAGGAGTATCGGACGCCCGAGATGTATTATAATGGCGTTCTGAAGGGTGCCCGCCGTATAGCGGATGAGTGCTCCAGAGATGTAATTTTTGAGTAGACTCGCATTTGTTATCCTGTACGCTGAAGATTTGTTCATATGCGTTAAGAAACGCTTGTTAATTTAAAATATTACCTTCTGTGCGGCCGTTTATCAAATCTGAGAGATGCAAGTCGTCAGCTTCGACCCCCATGCCACGAGTGCTGGGGTGTTCGGGATAAACCTGAGCGCTCTTGTTCCCATTCTTGGGTCCATCTAGGGAGGCGTTCAGCACAACGAACCAGGCCGTCGGACTTATAATGCTTTATCACTCTCACTTAGCCATAGAATTCTATAATTTTAAATTTCGGCGAAGCCCCTAGTATTCGGAAGACCGAGTTCGGGGCGCTATCCACGCCTAGGCCGGATAAGTCCGGTTCCTCGCTCGAAGCGGCATAAGTCTTTAAGGACTCGAAGAAACCTCGCGAACAACGACCGGTCTCTCGCACTATCATGATAGTCAGTTTTAGCTTTCTCTACTGAGGTGTTAACCTAGCTCAACTGGGGCACAATCGCAGTAGTTCTCCCAGCGCTACCTTAGCCAACAATGCGGAACGTAAGGTACCAAAACATGGGAGCCGGGCAAACCCAACTATTCACCAAAGACATGATTCGGAGCCGATGCATATAGTGCTATAAGTTCGGGGTGCCGCACTCGTGAGAGTGTTCGGTCTTCTCACACCATGTTACGGGGTGTTGTAAGCCCCTGGTGTATTGTCCGCACCAAAGTGTACGGTTGCAGAATGTCATGACTGAACATATTTGTATATAAAAATAGATAAGTACAATAATAGGTAAGAGCTATATATTGTTTATTCAAAAAGGGCTGCTGCGAAAGCAGAACGATACAAGAAGTGCGGTAAGCAAGAGATGGGAGTATTTGACATATTCCCCTCCAGGAGCAAGCTGCGGGATTGTAAGTAAAACAGGTATTAAACTCGTTATAGAGACCACCTGGACTTTTGACGTGGCTTGCTCCCTCCCTGGCTGTTGCATCGTGGGTTCGGCGAGTGTATTGCCGGACAGGCCTTCCGAATAGTTGGGTCCTGAAAGTGTGTAAAAAGGAAAACAGCGAAATAGGGAGTCCCTTAGTGCGGTTGAGCCGCATTCTAAGCGTACCGTTGTTGTGCCCCTCCCCTTATGTCCATGGTATCTCTAAGGCGTAATTATGTACGCGTGGTACTAGTATTGCCGTTTGGTGGGGGCTGGGGTTGGGGCCGCACTGCTATGCTTGCTCAGAACGTGCCAGCCGAATTTGTTGTAGGTTACTTCGGGCTCGCTTGACGTTGTCCGGACGTTTGACGCCTGGATTGGAGAACTGCCTTGAGAGGCTACTCTGTACTTCCACCGCCAGGGCTGCCGTGTGCTCCTTCGTTCGGAGAGAGTGTTCAGTGTTTCCATTTACCGTGATGACTCCGTGAGGTCCTGGCATCTTGAGCTTGAGATATGCATAGTGCGGCACCGCATTGAATTTTGCAAATACGGTTCGGCCAAGCAGGCTGTGATAGCCGCTGCGGAATGGGACTATCTTGAAGATTAACTCCTCGCTCCGAAAGTTATCCAGGGATCCGAAGACCACTTCGAGTGTAACCGAGCCTGTACAGCTGGCCTCTACCCCTGGTATGACACCTTTGAAGGTTGTCTTTGTGGGTTTAATCCTTGAAGGATCGATGCCCATTTTTCGCATTGTGTCCTGGTAAAGCAGGTTCAGGCTACTGCCGCCGTCCATTAGGACTCTGGTAAGGTGAAATCCGTCAATAATTGGGTCTAGGACCAGTGCGGCGAATCCGCCGTGACGGATGCTGGTGGGATGGTCCCTTCGATCGAAGGTGATTGGGCAGGAGGACCATGGGTTGAACTTTGGGGCGACTGGCTCCAGCGCATAGACATCCTTGAGAGCACGCTTTCGCTCCCTTTTGGGGATGTGGGTTGTGTATATCATGTTCACCGTCTGAACTTGCGGGGGAAATCCCTTCCGTCCTTTGTTATTCGGCAGCCGGGGCCCCTCCTCTCATCGCTATGTAGCCCCTTGTCTCTGGTCTCTCCACTTAACTTTCCTGTCTGCTTGAACACCCAACAATCCCTGTTGGTGTGATTGGCTGGCTGTTCGGGGGTGCCGTGTATCTGGCACGAGCGATCGAGTATCCGGTCTAAGCTGGATGGGCCCTTAGGGTTTCTTTTGAATGGCTTCTTCCGCTGACCCAGTTTAGAGCCTCTGAATCCGGCATTGACTGCCGTATCTTCAGTATTGTCACTGTTAATGTGGCGCTTATGCTTGTTGCGACGTGACCTGCCGTTGTTATCCTTGGTATCCGAATTGCCGGGGCTCTTGGTTATGTTATTGCTACGAGCTAGCCAACTGTCTTCTCCCGCACAGAAGCGGGTCATGAGTGTCATGAGGGCTGCCATAGATTTCGGCTTTTCCTGTCCTAGGTGCCGGGCAAGCCATTCATCTCGGATGTTGTGCCTGAAGGCTGCAAGGGCCTCGGCGTCCGGACAATCGACTATTTGGTTTTTCTTGGTTAGGAACCATGTCCAGAATTGTCTGGCCGATTCCTCTGGCTGCTAGATTATGTGGCTTAGGTCATCGGCGTCTGGTGGTCGCACATATGTGCCCTGGAAGTTGTCAAGGAATGCGGATTCCAGGTCCTCCCAACAACTAATTGACTCTGCTGGCAGGCTGTTAAGCCAATGTCGAGCTGGTCCTTTAAGCTTGAGTGGGAGGTATTTGATGGTGTGTAGATCATCACCACGGGCCATGTGGATATGAAGGAGATAATCCTTGATCCATACCGCAGGATCTGTTGTGCCATCGTATGATTCGATGTTTACGGGTTTGAAGCCCTCGGGGATTTGATGATCCATTACTTCGTCTGTGAAGCATAGTGGGTGTGCGGTGCCCCTGTACTGGGCTATATCACGACGCAGCTCGGACGAGCTTGGTCTGTTGTATTCGGCCGGGCCATACTTATTATGTCCGGCGTGACGGCTAGCGTCACGTGAAGCGGGGCGCCCATGCGATCCGTAGATTGATCTTGTTTGCCTTGCCTTATTCTCCGAGATGTCTCGCAGGTCTGTTGCGTCTCCGCGTACTCTGGTATGTTTTGAGCGGTGTCGGGGTGCGGCTTGGGTTGAGGGCCTGAAGGCCTCTCTATCGCGGCCACGGGGTGGCCGAGCGGGCGCGTCAGACACTGGTGATGTAGGTTTAGTTGCTTCCTCCTCAAGTTGGGGTAGCAGCCTGCGCTTTGGGTAGCTCTTGGATGGGCGTTCTAGTTTATACTCTTCGGCCGCCAGGACTTCGGTCCATCTGTCGGCTAGCAAGTCTTGGTCAGCTCTAAGCTGCTGCTGTTTCTTCTTGAGGCTGCTTGCCATGGCTACGAGCCTGCGTTTGAAACGCTCTTGTTCGACGGGATCCTCTGGCACGACGAATTCATCGTCGTCGAGGCTTGCCTCGTCTTCGGAGGAAGGCATGTAATTGTCATCCTCATCCTCTTTGTCGGCCGCTCTCTCATGAGGGCTAGCTCCTTCGTCCTCCTGCACTGAATCGTGCTGGAGGGGATTGTCTTCGGCACTGTTCGGCGTGTTGTTATCTTCGGTGCCGGAGTCGCCATTTTTGCTTTGGCGGGACTTAGAGCGGCGCCGCTGACGTTCGCGCTTGGGTTGCTTCTTGGAGGGGTCATCCTCTATTTTCTCCTCGTCATCCCCCACTTTAGGGGTGTCCACCATGTATATGTCATATGACGAGGTGGCTTTCCAGTTCCCTATAGGTGCTGGTTCTTGATCGTCTCCTTCATCGGCGTCCATGCCGTCGATGTCTTCGAAGTCAAAGTCGAGCATGTCGGTTAAATCATCGACAGTGGCTACGAAGTGTGTGGTGGGTGGGCTTCGAATTTGTTCGTCGTCCGCATCCCAACCGTGTTGGCCGTAGTTCGGCCAGGGCTCTCCTGACAAAGAGAGAGACTTTAATGAATTCAGGATTTTGCCGAAAGGCGAGTGCTGTAAGACGTCCGCGGCGGTGAACTCCATGACCGGAGCCCAATCGGGCTTAATTGGAAGACGTGCGGGATTTACGTAGTCCGGATTGGAGTCCGGCAATTTGGAGTCACGGGCCTTGCGGGGGACTAGGTTGGTATCCGGCTCTATTACCGTAGAGGTTGCAGTTTCCGGGACGGCGTCCAACCGTCCGTCCCCGACTAGCGCAGTGGGCTCTAAGCTAATGGTCAGAGCGGACACCTGAGCGACGCTCTGGGTGTTGTCCGATGACAGAGCTAAATCATGCCCATCGTGACAGTGCGGCGCGCCCGGTCACGGCTCGAATCCGTCAAAGATCAAGTCCCCGCGGATGTCGGCCATGTAGTTTAAGCTTCCAAACCTGACCTGATGGCCAGGGGCATAGCTTTCGATCTGCTCCAGATGGCCGAACGAGTCGGCCCGTAGTGCGAAGCCGCCGAATACGAAGATCTGTTCGGGGAGAAAAGTCTCATCCTAGACCGCATCGCGATTGATGAGCGAAGAAGCCATTGGGCCTAAAGGCGACGACACAGAAGAACTCTCAATGAAAGCACCAATGTCGGTGTCAAAACCAATAGATCTCGGGTAGGGGGTCCCGAACTGTGCGTCTAGGCGGATGGTAACAGGAGACAAGGGACACGATGTTTTTACCCAGGTTCGGGCCCTCTCGATGGAGGTAAAACCCTACTCCTGCTTGATTAATATTGATGATATGGGTAGTACAAGAGTAGATCTACCACGAGATCGGAGTGGCTAAACCCTAGAAGCTAGCCTATGGTATGATTGTTGTTCGTCCTACGGACTAAAACTCTCCGGTTTATATAGACACCGGAGAGGGCTAGGGTTACACAGAGTCAGTTACAATGGGAGGATATCTTCATATCGTATCGCCAAGCTTGCCTTCCACGCCAAGGAAAGTCCCATCCAGACACGAGACATAGTCTTCAATCTTGTATCTTCATAGTCCGGGAGTCCGGCCAAAGGTCTTAGTCCGGCCATCCGGACACCCCCTAATCCAGGACTCCCTCACGAGGTATGTCGAAACCTTGTCCTAAATTCGGCACGAATGAGTAGGTGTGCCTGATGGAAATATTTGTATTGTATGCTTTTAGGAGCTAGTGCCGAAATTGAGGCATTGAAGAAGGTTGTAGCCGAAGCCAACAAGAAGGCCGCCGCAGAGCAGGCTCTTCATGAGAAGCACGAGGCCAGGGTCATTGAAGCTGAGCGAGAGCTCCAGGAGGCCGGGAAGAAAGGCGAGACCTTGGAGCAGAGTCTAACATGGAACGAATCTGAACTCGCCCAAGCTCTCCAGGCCGCAGATGATGTTCGGGAAGAAGCCCGAGGTGCTCTGAAGGACATTCAAGAGGCACGAAGGGTTGCGACTGGTAAGGCTTTTGGTACTCAAAGCATTTTTTATGTAGTAATGGGAGGGACTCCAAGCGACGAACTAAATTCTTGTTTCTCCAGGGGCGTTTGTGGACCTACCGCGCAGCATATCTGATGCTGCCCAGTTCTACCAATCTGAGGAGAAGAAGTCTGCGGAGAAGCATTTCTGGTCGCAGTATTTGGCGCCGAACTATCCAACGCTCTTTATCGACCAGCTGAAACAGCTGGTCGAACTGCACCAGGCGGCCGAACTAGCCATGAAGTACTTAGTTGTCCGGCTGTGGCCTGCGGAGCCAATTCCAAGCAATTACTTCGGACTCGTGAAGCGGATTATTGGTACTTGCCCTCAGCTCGAAGTCATTAAACGATCAGTTTGTGTAGAGGATGCCCGCATGGCGTTTGCCTGTGCGAAGGTGCACTGGGGGAAGCTTGATGCTGAGAAGCTGATGACCGAGGGACCACCAGAGGGTAAGGAGCACCGCAAGCCCGAATTATACAATGAAGGTGTCCTGAAAGGAGCCCGCCTTATGGCAGATCAGTGTACCAAAGACACTATATTTCCCTGAAGGCAGTCATGCCGTCCTTTTTAATGTGGGATAATGTCACTTTTATTATTTATTGACTTTTATATGAAGGTTTGTTCTTCCCTGTGCGGCCGTTTAGTGTATATAAATCCCGAGAGTTGGCCAGTCGTCGGCTTCTGCCCCCACGTAAAAAGTACGGGGGTGTTCGGGACATACCTGAACACTCTTTATCCCATTGTTGGGTCCTTTAAGGAGGTGTTCATCACCATAAACCAGGTAATCAGACTATAGGGCTTTATCACTCTCACTTAGCCATAGGAATTCAAGTATGGTAGGCGTAGCCCCTGGTATGTGGAAGACCGTACAAGGGGCTCTAACGGCGCCTGATCAGAAGACCGATCCGTCGCACTCTGTATTTATTATGGCATTGTGTGGAATAAATCTTTAAAGATTTTACAACCTCTTGAACAGTTGACCAGCTCTCGCCGTATCATGACAGTCAGTTTTTGGCTTTCTCTACTTAGGTGCTCGTCCGGAAGAACCGGGACACAATCTCAGTAGTTCTCCCAGCGCTACCTTAGCCGATAGAGCGGAACATAAGGTACCAAAACATGGGAGCCGGGCAAACCCAACTAATGACCCAAGACATGATTCAGAGTTGATGCATATAGTCCTATAAGTTCGGGGTGCCGAGTGACCAAAAAGGTGGTTGGACTTTGCTGCCATATTATGGGTAGTATGAATCCCCTGGCATAGTGGGTCATAACACGATGTACGGGTGCCGTTTATGACAAAAAGGCGTCAATGAGGAACGATGGCCGGTAAGTGTTATTTAAGTCTATGTATTGTAGTAGAGTGACATGTCTATGCATACGAGTACGGTGTATGCTTATAAAAAAGAGGTGTGCTGGCGGAACCTGTCGTGGCCGGACTGGAGGAGGCTATGTGCGGATCTGAAGTGTGTTCGGATTGTCACCTTGGGGGGGGGGGCTACCTATGTGTTCCCGCCTTGCTCGTCTGAGCTGATACCATGTCGCCAGTCCTTTTCTGCGTAAAAGTCAGTCTGTAAAGATAAATGTTCGGAGGTAGTTATATGTCACATGGGTGCCCGATCGGAGCCTGGTCGAGACAGGGTATCATGCTGTAAAGTAGCTCGGACTCCTTAGTTGGTGTCCGGGTAGTTGGCTGCCGAATCGATATTCGATAAACGGGCATGACTTGCTATCCCAGCGGCATTCTAATTTCCACTCTAAGGGTGGAGTGCGGCCTTGCCCATAATTGTGACAATGCCACGTGGATTTGGCCTGATGTTGTACCGCATTAGCCAACTTGTTTCGTCCCGATATGTCAGTTACTGTATAAGGGGACAATGCCAAAGACTTTTCGGCATGGTATTTGTTTGGTGGTCCGAAGGCAACCTCCAGGGTGATGGGCTTGTAAAACTTAGCCTTTGCACCTGGGACAGCATCTTTTAGAAGATGTTATTCATGGGTTTGATCCTCGAGCGGTCAATACCTATCCGGTGATAGTAAGTGCAATTAAATTGCTATGGTTAGTATTGTCCAGATGGTCGATGTGATCGAAGATGGTCGGCCGTATTTTTGTACTGCGGGGGACCTTTATTTGACCTCGCCGTGTGTGGTGGCCTGGGATTCTTGTTGTTTGAGATTTCCTTTCATTGTTTCCGGTGCCCGACCGGCCATTTTGTTTTCAGGATCCGGCATTCTCTATTGGTATGCTTGGCCGCCACTCTAGGGGTGCCATGAATTTGACATGGTTGGTCGAGTATGCTGCTTGGGCTGAATGGGCCTGAGCTGTTCTGTTTCTGCTGACCGGACTGGGGGTCACGGAATTCGGCACCAACTCCCTTGTCTTGACCATTGTCATTATTTTTGTGACGCTAATGTCTATTTCGTTGAGGTTTATGGATGTTGCCTCGCATTTCCTGCGTATTGCCCCAGATCGTGGTATATTGGCATCGGGGTGTAGGCTTTAGGGCCTTCTTCTCAGGTTGAGGTAGCGAATTGTGCTTTATGTACCCCTTGGTGTGGCGGTCGAGTGTGTAATCCTCGGTTGTCAGGACCTTGGTCCATCTGTCTGTGAGCAAATCTTGGTCAGTTTTGAGCTGCTGTTGCTTCTTTATCAGGCTTTTCGCCGTGGCCATAAGCCGTCGCTTAAAGCGAACTTGCTCTACGGGATCCTCAGGCATGCCGAATTCATCATCGCCGAGGCTCACCTCATCTTCGAAGGAGGCACGTAGTTGTCCTCCTCCCAGTATTCGTCTGTCACCTGTATGGCCTGCTCAAAGGCAGGCTGATCAGGATTGTATTCATCTTTGGCACAATCCGGATTGTTTTTGACTCCTGTGCCAGTATTGTTGTGGCGGGGCTTGGGGCGTCGCTGATGACATTCATACTTTGCCTTCTTCCTTGAGGGGTTATCCTACATTGCCTCATCGCCATTGGTTTCTTTTGGAGTGTCCACCATATATATATCATATGAGGAGGTGGCTATCCATCGCCCCGTGGTCGGTGGTTCCTGTTCATCTCCTACATCGGCATCCACACCGTCGATGTCTTCGAAGATGAAATCAAGCACGTCGGTCCAATCATCGACTGTGGCTATGAAGTAGGTGGTGGGGGGCAACGAATTCCCTCGTCGCCTGCCTCCCACTCGAGCCGGACATAGTTCGGCCAAGAGTCTCCTGACAAAGAGAGAGACTTTAATGAGCTCAGCATGTCGCCAAAGGGCGAGTGCTGGAAGATATCCGCGGCGGCGAATTCCATTACGGGAGCCCAGCCATAATCAGCGGGCTCAAGGGTGCGCGGTCTGGGACCTACAACCGGACACAATTCCAGGGGTCCGGAGAGACAGGCTTCCTTGGGGATGAAGTCTGTGTTCGGCTCTACCACCGATGAGTGTGTGGCCTCCGGGGCGGGGTTCATCCACCCGTCCTCGGACGACGCAATCTGCCCCGGATTTAGGTCCGGGGATACTGCAGGCGTGTATCCCGCGTATTGTCTGATAGCGGGTCTAAGACGTTCTCATCGTGACTGTTCGGCGCTCCTGGCGTAGGCCCGAATCCATCGAAGATTAAGTCTCCGCGGACATCGGCTGTGTAGTTCGAGTTTCCGAACCTGGCCTGATGGCCAGGGGCATAGCTGTCGATCTACTCCAGATGGCCGAGCGAATTGGCCCGCAATGCGAAGTCGCCGAAGACGAAGATCTGTCCGGGGAGAAAAGTCTCACCCTGGACCGCGTCATTGTTGATGATTGAAGGAGCCATCGAGCCTTTGTAGCGACGGCACAAAGGAACTCTCAATGAAAGCACCAATGTCGGTGTCAAAACCGGCAGATCTCGGGTAGGGGGTCCGATCTGTGCGTCTAAGGCTAATGGTAACAGGAGGCAAGGGGCACAATGTTTTACCCAGGTTCGGGCCCTCTCGATGGAGGTAAAACCCTACTTCCTGCTTGATTGATCTTGATGATATGAGTATTACAAGAGTTGATCTACCACGAGATTGTAGAGGCTAAACCCTAGAAGCTAGCCTATGATGACTATGATTGTTCTGATCATACCTATATGGACCAAACCCTCCAGTTTATATAGACACCGGAGGGGGCTAGGGTTTACACAGAGCCGGTTACAAAGAAGGAAATCTAATATCCGGATCGCCAAGCTTGTCTTCCACGCAAAGGAGAGTCCCATCCGGACACGGGATGAAGTCTTGAGTCTTGTATCTTCATGGTCCATCAGTCCGGCCAAAGTATATAGTCCGGCCGTCCGGATACCCCCTAATCCAGGACTCCCTCACCAGCCGCGTCACCCGGACCCCGAGTGGGAGTCCCGATCCCACATGCAACACCGCCGCCATCGCCGATGTGGCCGAGTCGACCTCCCCGCTGCTTGGCCCCTCCCCCAAGCCGCCCTGCCCCTTGCCCCCCTTAAATAGTCGCCGCCCCGCCCCCACTTCGCCACCCCGCTGCCGTAGCAGCAAGCAGCAGCCGCAGCTCCGCCGCACCGCCACCCGCCGAGCCGCCGCAGTGCCACGCCGCACCCCACCACCCCGTGACAGCGCCACCGCCGCCCGCCCCGCGCAGCCGCCAAAGCCGCCGCCTCGCCGTTCGCCGGATCCACCAACGTCGATTTTTTCAGTTTTAGGTAAACCGCCAGTTTTTTTCAAAAAAAACACCTTAGATCTGTTTTTTAATAGATCGGTTTGATTTTTCGTTGGTTTATTTATTTAGCGGCCGTTCGGCCGTTCGTTCACTTTAACGAACGTTGTTCGCCAGTTAGGTTCAGACAGCAAACGTTCATTCGTTAGTCTATTCGTTTTTTTTTTCCAGGATTTTATCTGTGATAATTTTGATCGTGATTTCTGCCCTGATCTTCAATCTAATATAACTTTTTACTCTTGTATCCAAATTAGATGAAACCAGCACCTAAATCTTCATCTCAAAGCCCTCTTTCAGTTTAACCAACGTGAACATGATTTTGGTACTGTAAAATTTGACTTTAGTCCAGATTAGTAAACGAATGTTGTTTTGTTCGTATCTTGAGTTTCGTTGCTCCGTTTGAGTTGATTCTTTTTGCAAATCGAGCTCTTCAGTTCGAATTTCTGTTTGGATATTCTTATTTGAGTTTTACCCGTGCATCTATGCTGGAGTGCTTATGTATGCTTGTAACACCCGAAAAATTTAACCAAAATTTTGATAATTAAAATTTTGCCAAAAGTTTAAAATTTTTGCCTGCAAGTATATTCCTATTGATTTCAGAACTTTCCTTTCATATTAAAGAGTTTTATTTTTCCAAAGTGGAGCTTTCCAAAAATATATTGGACTTCTATGCTCTCTCATTTTTCTTAATCAATGGATTTATTTATTTATTTCACCCTGAGCTTTATTCATTAAAATGACTTTCTTTAAGTTTGGAGCTCTTTTTGAACTACAACCAGTTGTTAAATTTAACTAAAAATCCAACCAGAATTTGGAGATGTCATGTGATGCCTCTAAATCACTTTTGTGCAATAATATAAATATTTCATTGCATATTATGAGTTTTGCACCTGTTTTTCAAATCTGGTCCAGTGGACATTTTTGCAGTATAGCCTATTTAAATATTTCCCTAGAGCCTCCACCAAAATTATGGGATGTCAGTAGTAGCATGCCATCCAACTTTATGCAAAAACATAGTGTTGTTCTTTGGAAAATTTCAGTGAATCAACCACTTTTTCATTCTGGACCAGACTTGTGTTTTCTACTGCAACCCCATCCTTTCTTGCTCAAGTGACCTTGTGCTTTCTCATGCTCGTAGTCAACCCTGCAAAACCCCTAAGTCCAGGAGCATGCAATCTTTGGAACACTTTTGGTCCATGTAATGATGCCATTTACTCCCTGTCCAGAATTGTAGTTTTGCAAAACTTGCACTAGCAAGTTTCTCCTTTTGGCAAACTAACTTCACCACCCCCTCTTTCTTCTAAAGAGACCCCACTCTGGGAGATTTGGCCACCCCAAGAACTGCCTAGGTGCCTTTGGCATTTTGTCAAACACCCTGGGTGCATAGCCAGATTTGGCATGATTTCAAGTTTACATTGTGAACTTGAGCCCCTGACGTATCCAGCATGTCTCATGGATTTGCCCTAGCCTATAACCCCATTCTGCTAACTCTCTTGTGGTTTGGAACCCCCAGCATGCCATGGCATTTCGTCGAGCACGTCTCGTGCGTGCTCTGGGCGCGCCCAGAGCATGCATTTGGCACGCACATGCGCCCGAGCCGCCGCGTCACGCCCCGCACTCACTCCGGCCCGTGACCGACCGCAACCAGCACGCCGTGTCCCCTTGCACCGCCACGCCACCCCGACCACCCTGGCACCCCACAGCGCCACCGTCAGGACGGCCGTGGCGGCTAGCCGACGGCCGCATGCAGGCCCCGGGCCGTGTCGGCGCCGCCCAAGCCGCCAGCGCTTGCCACCTGCCTCCTGGAGCAGTGCGTGCTCATCCGCAAGCGTGTCCCCTAGCGCTTGTCGCCGCCACGTCGCCCAAGCTACAACATGGTGGTTCGCCATCATCCTTATCGCCGGCCACCTCGGAACCGACCTCCATCACCTATATAAGGAGCCCCGAGCTCATCCCCACACGCAGGCAGTCCCAAACCATCTCCCTAGGACCCCCATTGGCAGCAAATCAACTCGGGGAGGTCTCCTTCCCCATCTCCAGCAACTACAGCCGCCGCCACGGCCCCGGCCATTCCGGCGCCACCAGGGCCTCCCCCTCTCCACTCTCTCCACCAGGAGCCTTCCCTTCCTCCCGTGAGCCCGTCCCCCTGCTCGATTTTGATCGGGAGCCACCGCAGCCCCAAACCCACTTTGCTCCCGAATGCCTCCTCCGTCGCAAAGCTCGCCGCCGGCAGCTCACTCCGTCCCCGCCGACCCAACGACCATCGGAAGGACCGCCCCGGTTTTGCGGATCCATCCCGCCCATCTGGAGCCCGCGAGGAGCCGCCGTTCACCGGCGTTGATCGTCGTTGCCTCGCCGCCGTTCGGGCAGAGAGAGAGGAGGGAGAGTTGGACTGGTCAAACCAGACCAGTGGGCCCCCTGGACCCACTGTCAGTGACCCCGCCCCAGTCCACGTGGGTTAAGTGGAAGCGCATTTCTAGATTACGCCTTCGACGTGTACATGCTTATTCGAAACGGTTTCTTTTCTGTTTTTATTTAAATTACAGATTTTTGACCAAACTTTGACCAGCTGTATCTTATTAAATACAACTCCAAATAAATTAATTCTTTTTCCTACCTCTCTCAAATATTGTCTAGTTTATTTTAAGATTTATTTGAAAAAATTTCAAAACAACTTTTTGTACTGTTTTGATTTTGTGTGTTAATTCATATATATTCTTTTAAATAGGATTTTTGAAGATTTCAAGATGTTTTGGAATGCACCCTGCTTTCCCATGACCTGAAAGCAAGCATTCTGAACCCTGGTGTAATTTTTGTATGTGTTGTTTGACTCGGTGACAACACCACCCCGACTCAAGCATACGTCATTTTATGTAAGGATGTGTTCCTACTCATGAGTGCATGTTAATGAATTTCATGCAAATGGAGTTGATATGGTTATGATGGAAATCACTGTCATATGCCTTTCATGCATACCGGAAGGGAAGCCGGGAAGGCCACTATCTTGGGTGATGTTTCATGCATACCGGAGGGGTATGTCGCGTGATGTTTCTATCTGTTGGTTGAAGTATATGTATTGTTATGCTAATCTTGCAGGAAACGTTTGAACCTCCTGAGTCGACCGTAGATCTAGTCTTGTGCCAGTAACCCCCATACTTGCTTCGTACTACCACTCGTCTCTACAACAAGTAGGGTACGGTTCAGTAAGTTGTCAACCCCTTTCCTAGCACACACCGTACAGAGAGGCCATGGTGGAAGATACTAGAGGCCTCCGGTAGTCATGCCACCGGGTCTGGGAGCATGGGTGTTTCGGTTGTAGCCGAAGGGGGTAGCTCCCCAGTTTGTGCGCGGTATAAATTTTGTGATCCCATGTTACGTCGAGGTTGTAGCCTCCCCACTTAGAGTTTTGCTTGACAGGTGTCGTGGGTGATTCCAGACACATGTGAGTTAAGCTGGTGTGTGCAAGTTAGGTGTGTTTCCAACTAAAAGGCCGTAGACGGAATTAGTCCCGATGGACTAAAGGAATCCGTTACTCGTGGGTAAAGAGTACACCCTCTACAGAGATTAAACCTATTCGAATAGCCGTGTCCATGGTTAAGGACTACAGTCTGGGATTGGTCAAGTGTCAGTCTTAGTATCGGTCTTCAGAGGTGAAACTGTTAAACGAGAACTGGAAACACAACTTGTGACTTGTGATAATTTATGATTATTATTATTGTTGGCTAACCCGTGATATTATTGGTTTTATCGAATATCCCTGGGATGGTTCTACCTCCTGGATATTCACTATGTTTTCTTTTAAAACCCTTTATGTGGTGTCTCTAAGATGCCCGACTGTGGCATTTCTTTTAAAGCCCTTAATGTGGTGTCGCTCAGACGCCCGACTGTGGCATTTCTTTTAAAGCCCTTTATGTGGTGTCGCTCAGACGCCTGACTGTGGCATTTCTTTTAAAGCCCTTTTTGTGGTGTCGCTCAGACGCCCGACTGTGGCATTTCTTTTAAATCCCTTTTTGTGGTGTCGCTCAGATGCCCGACTGTGGCAT